>NC_053167.1:29346014-29513514 GCF_016835505.1 Polypterus senegalus
TATTTAGGAAATGGGCACCACTGCAGTGTTTTACATAGCCTTTAACAAAATTTTCTAATGCTGTGCACATTATAATAATCGTCCATCCAACCAGTTCTTGAATCTAATATTGGCTGGTGTGAGACTTTCCCAGACACCACCAGTCGGAAACCACATCTTTATAAAGTTCACACGTTTATTATTCATAAATAAACACAGTCCCAAATTACCACACAATTTACACAGCAATAATCACCCCAATTCAGTCCTTTCTTAGTCCTTAGCAGCCTTTACTCTCCTCATGAGAGCTTTGTCCAACTCCCTCTTCCGACTCTGGCTCTCAGATTGCTGGATGTGCTCCAGGTGTCTAATGACGTCCTTTCGGCAGCACTTCCTGGTGTTGCGGAAGTGCTGCCCTTTGCTCCGGAAGCACTCCAGGCGTCCCTGGCAGGTTCCTCCGCCATCTTGTCGAGTGTGGCAGAAGTAACTTTTTCCGAGTCCTACGAGGCTCGAGGCGCCCCCAGGTGGTGGCCACAGGTCCCAGAAGCTCTTTGTTCTTCTCCCGTGGTCCTCTCCTGCTCCAAGGTGTTTGCCCCCTCGTGGCCCTGAAGCTATTCTTGCGACCTTCCGGTCCTTTTAGGCGTCCCTGCCGGGTCAGAACCCCAGTCATCTGTCACACTGGTCAGGGCCTAGAAGCTATACGAACAGCAGTGATACAAAGCAGAAACCATTAGGATGAGCATCTTTTGCAGCCTACCCTTAGGCACAGGCTCATAGCCACTCCTTCTGGGTCAGGTAAAAGATATCAATCAGCTTAACCGGGCACATCTTTGGGATGTAAGATTAAACTGACATATATCAATAGAGTCAACTATGATTTGCAAAAGCAAAACAAGGGTTTGGAAGTATGCTAAAGATATATTAATTCATTCATTCCTTTTCCAAATCCACCCATCTGTCACGCAGTCACCTGCACACATTAATAGGGTTGCCAGTGTAGAGTCACACGTTAACCTCACCTGTGCTTCTTTGGGATTTGAAAGGCAAACCAGAGTATTACATGAAAAACACACACAAGCAGTTTTAAGAACATACAAACTTCACACTGACAGCAACAGACCAGTATTTGAACCCAAGGCTCTAACATGCCAATTCTGAAAAAAGGTAGTGGGGTAAAGTATTTATATATTAAACCACTTGATACAAAGCACAAAATAGCCCCAGACAAGGTGCCAATTCAGCACAAGTCTACTAACACACACAACTAACATTCTTTTACAATGGGCCAATATAAAGTAGCCAATTAAACAAACCTGCATGTCTTTGGGAAGGAAACCCCCCACAAACACAAGAAGAACATGCAAAAACACATGGCAATTAACTGGGCAAGGGATACAGACCTAGGATGCTGGATGCATGCAGCAGCAGCATCTCCATCCCCTTCAAGATGCCTGTCCATCCACTATGGTACTCACAATATATAAATATACAGTATACTGTATATACAGTACATTTAAACAAATAATATGCATTTGGATCCGCTTGGTGGTTCATTCACTTCTTGCAAAACACGACACCCCAGGTTACTCTGGCGAGGGTGCTCTAATCAGATGGCCTATGAAATGTGCTTCACTGTCAGCAGATGTCGCTGCTGTTCTTATCTAGTCTCGCGTGGCCATGTTGACACTTACCTTGTGAAGGACCAAAGCCATATTATATGGAGTAGGTGGTCCACACCTCCGATTCTTTGGTGATGTATGACCTTCCTTTGTGCTTAGAGTGTATGACTTGAGTTTGCAATGAAAACAATCAGTCAGCCTGAGCAATGTGCTTCACTGTCAGTAGAGGTCTGCTCAGTTTTTTTTCTTGCCAGTAATGCCACGTGTTCACAGAACTGCTTTTTTTCTATCAGCAATGGCACGCGCCACCACTTGTGTGAGAAGGACTTGAAGCCCAGTTACACAGCCGAGGTAACCCGTACATCAAATTCATGGATCATGTTCTGCATATCATGTTATAAGCTGTTGAGCAAGACCAAGATCAAGGTAAAAGGCCTAGTGATTTGTGTATTTTTGTGCAACAGACTTACAAGCCTTAGTATTTTATATATATATATATAGATGGATTTTTGAGATTATTACATTTAGTGATAGTATTATACGAATAAGTGATAGAAAAGCCTCCACAGGTTAATAATGGCTTTTCAGTCATTTTAGCCAGAGGAGTATTTTTGTAAAGCTGTTAGTAAGCGGTAGGTGCCAGCCGCACAGAAAGCTCTTGTCTGTGTGCCTACGAATTCCAGGAAGTGTCCAAAGGTAGGTAAATTTTGAGTATTGTTTAGTTTGTTTACTTTTCAGTGGAGTGTCGGAACACTCCGCTCACTCAGCCTGAACAAGGATGTCAGGCTACAGACGATAATTGGCCACAATACTCTGTGCTCATGGGCACCAAATATAAAAAACCTCTGACAAAAAAACCTCATTTTTAAATTTGTTTCAGATTTTTTAAGAAGTGAAATGCAAGTAAAATTAGATTGCAGACTGATTCAGAGGAGCTTGTTTAGAATGAGAAGGAAAAGTGTGGCATTATAAAATCGTTCACCTTGAAAGTGGCTATATAACAAGTTTTAAAGCAGGAGGGGGTTTATATACTATTTGAAATTGGAAAAAAATCTAATTCTCACTTAGAAGATCTGTACAAAACTTTTTCAAAACCTGGCAGGATCTATTTGATAACATTTTAGAATAAGCATTTAAAGCACTAAGGAACCACATTCTCTCCCCTCTTTCTTCTTTTGTTTACTCTATTTATCTTTATTCATTTATTAATTTATCTATTTACTTATTTTTACTAGCTTAAAGGTTTACTCTGCTGGTCTAGCTCTCACTCTCATGGATGGGGGTTGATTTGTTTTGAACCTATGTTTGTAAAACTTGACTTATTTGTATGGAATGTCATTTGATTTTAATAAAATCAATAAAGTCGGCTTAGTATATTGGGATTCTCCATCCAGCTATATCCTAACACAGGGTCACAGGAGTCTGCTGGAGCCGATCCCAGCCAGCACAGGGCGCAAGGTAGGAACTGGGGCGGAGTGGTGGCTCTGAGGCTAAGGATCTGTGCTGGTATCCTGAAGGTTGCCAAAAGAGATCCTACTCTGCTGGGCCCTTGAGCAAGGCCCTTAACCTTCAATTGCTCCAGGGGCGCTGTACAATGGCTGACCCTAACAAATTCCTATAAGGCGAAATAAAGAACAAAAAAAAAAAACAAAACAAATCCAGAGCAAGCACACACTAGGGACAATTTAGGATTACCAATGCACCTAACCTGCATGTCTTTGGACGGTGGGAGGAAACCGGAGCACCCGGAGGAAACCCAAGCAGACACGGGGAGAACATGCAAACTCCTTACTGCTTCCCTATATTGGGATTATCTGAATGGGGATAATGCAGGGGTGAATTCAATTGAACTGATTTACAGTAAAATAAGTTAGCATACCTGACAGAGTGGAACTTGCCTGCTCTCCCTGTGTCCTTCTGAATTTTTTCCTTCCACGTCTCAAAGCTAAGCAGTTTGGATTACTTGTCATACACTCACCACCATGAGTGTGGCTTGGCCTGGGCTGGCTTAGCAGTCAGGGTTTGGGTTACCTCCACAGTCTTGAACTTGACTAAGAAGGCTTGGCAATGGAAGGATCAGACAGCAAGAAACCGGAGCAGCCAGCCCATGAACTACAGCTGAAGGTAAAGAGCATGAGGCTGTCCTTATCTGCAACAGTCAAACGGCGGTCACACACAGCGCCACATATCTGCGCTGGGATGGACGTTTGCACACTGAGATAAGTAAACTTAAGCCAGGAATGTGGCAGGTTCAAAAATCCTGTTACAAAAAAAAAAAAAACAATAAAAAGTAAATAGCAGGTTTCAAATTTATGATCATCCACTTAACGTTAAGCAGATAGGAGAGAGAATGGAATCCCGCGAAGCCAGAAAGGCCCGGGGAGTCGCCATGGCAACGCGCGGCCTCAGCTTTCGCATCTCCCGCATTGAGCGTCAGGTGGGCGCGCTGGAGTGGGGTGGGGAGTAACACAGCATGAAAGGTCACAACGTCTGCAGGGCATTAAAGGCAACCGACAGGTCGCAGTGTCCCAAGATGATCTCACGCCGAAGAATGAAAGAGAGTAAATAAAATTACGTGACAGCATTTGGAGACGGACGGAAAATGTGAACATATCGAGGAGGAAACAGAAAAATGACAGGGAAGAGGCGCTTCATCCGGGCACAAGAGCGAGAAGAACGCGGCCAGCTTGGGAACGCGTGCCGCGAGGTGCCGGTGAGCGGCGCATGCGCGCATTCACACTGGACTTCAGGGCCAATAAATGCTGTTGACAACCGAGGAGTGCGGGCATTTCGAGTTTGGTGGTCTGATTTTAAATCTCATATAAGGGTGGCGGTGGATTATCTAAATCATACCCCCTAAACAACGGGCCAGTTTTCAGTCTCAGCAAGTGAAGGTTTTTATTATTAAACCAGCCCAGTGTAGATTTTCATCACGGGAAGAAAGGAAAATCTGCTCAGCTCACACTTTACTACGTTTGCAGAAGCTATGAAGTAAAAGGGGGTTTTCTAGTTATGTCGGTGCTATCAGTAGGGCAACCAGATAGATGATGGCTCTTCTGGGGAAGCGGTGGGTTACTGGGGAGTGGGGACTTGGGGGACTCTCAGTTTTACAAGGCTGTGTACAAATACCATTACACTGCTAGTAAACAGGATAAAACCACACAAGTCCATCCATTTTCCAACCCACTGAATCCAAACACAGGGTCACAGGGTCTGCTGGAGCCAATTCCAGCCAGCACAGGGCACTAGGCAGGAAAGAAACCCTGAGCAGGGCACCAGCCTACCACAGGGCGCACACACCAAGGACAATTTTGGATTGCCAATGCACCTAACCTGCATGTCTTTGGACTGTGGGAGGAAACCCACGCAGACACGGGGAGAACATGCAAACTTCACGCAGGCAGGACCCAGGAAAGTGCCACCGTGCTGCCCCCACACAAATCGAGCCTTCAAAGCTACTCATATAATAAGGCACTTTATTACTTGTGTACAAACCGGATTCCAAAAAAGTTGGGACACTATACAAATCATGAATAAAAACTGAATGCAATAATGTGGAGGTGCCAACTTCTAATATTTTATTCAGAATAGAACATAAATCACGGAACAAAAGTTTAAACTGAAAAAATGTATCATTTTAAGGGAAAAATATGTTGATTCAGAATTTCATGGTGTCAACAAATCCTAAAAAAGTTGTGACAAGGCCATTTTCACCACTGTGTGGCATCTCCCCTTCTTCTTACAACACTCAACAGACATCTGGGGACCGAGGAGACCAGTTTCTCAAGTTTAGAAATAGGAATGCTCTCCCATTCTTGTCTAATACAGGCCTCTAACTGTTCAATCGTTTTGGGCCTTCTTTGTCGCACCTTCCTCTTTATGATGCGCCAAATGTTCTCTACAGGTGAAAGATCTGGACTGCAGACTGGCCATTTCAGTAATCGGATCCTTCTCCTACGCAGCCATGATGTTGTGATTGATGCAGAATGTGGTCTGGCATTATCTTGTTGAAAAATGCAGGGTCTTCCCTGAAAGAGATGACGTCTGGATGGGAGCATATGTTGTTCTAGAACCTGAATATATTTTTCTGCATTGATGGTGCCTTTCCAGACATGCAAGCTGCCCATGCCACACGCACTCATGCAACCCCATACCATCAGAGATGCAGGCTTCTGAACTGAGCGTTGATAACAACTTGGGTTGTCCTTGTCCTCTTTGGTCCGGATGACATGGCGTCCCAGATTTCCAAAAGAACTTTGAATCGTGACTCTTCTGACCACAGAACAGTCTTCCATTTTGCCACACTCCATTTTAAATGATCCCTGGCCCAGTGACAACGCCTGAGCTTGTGGATCTTGCTTAGAAATGGCTTCTTCTTTGCACTGTAGAGTTTCAGCTGGCAACGGCGGATGGCACGGTGGATTGTGTTCACTGACAATGGTTTCTGGAAGTATTCCTGAGCCCATTCTGTGATTTCCTTTACAGTAGCCTTCCTGTTTGTGGTGCAGTGTCGGGCATCCAGTATGGTTTTACGGCATTGACCCTTACGCACAGAGATTGTTCCAGATTCTCTGAATCTTCGGATGATGTTATGCACAGTTGATGATGATAAATGCAAAGTCTTTGCAATTTTTCGCTGGGTAACACCTTTCTGATATTGCTCCACTATCTTTCTGCGCAACATTGTGGGAATTGGTGATCCTCTACCCATCTTGGCTTCTGACACTGCCACTCTGAGAAGCTCTTTTTATACCCAGACATGTTGCCAATTGACCTAATTAGTGTTTATTGGTCTTCCAGCTCTTCGTTATGCTCAAATTTACTTTTTCCAGCCTCTTATTGCTACTTGTCCCAACTTTTTTGGGATTTGTTGACACCGTGAAATTTTGAATCAACATATTTTTCTTTTAAAATGATACATTTACTCGGATTAAACGTTTGATCTGTCATCTACGTTCTATTACAAATAAAATATTGACATTTGCCATCTCCACATCATTGCATTCAGTTTTTATTCACAATTTGTTTAGTGTCCCAACTTTTTTGGAATCCGGTTTGTACTTTAAACAGGTCCTTATGCATCTGCTAGGGGCATATTGCTATTTCACAATGCTATCTGGTGCCACTTTGACACGGCTTGCACATATGGTAACTCAATCGAATTAGAAAGCCCAATACAGCTACATGGGTTGTATTTTATTATGTTGAATGATATACAAATAGGCCCTATGCTCGCAGAAATTGTGTCTGCTTTACCTTGAACACTTATTCTTTTTGGCATCTTTATGATTTTTGGTTATTGATGTGCTGAGTAAATATCTCTGCATCCTCCACATGTTTGTCATATTAGGTTGTTGTTCTTGGAACCAAATACATCTTTTTCAGAAATTTAAATTCTCTATAAATGCTATTTAAATATACTTGGGGGCTTTGCCCTCTGCTCGCTTTGCTCGCCAGCCCCACTTCATATTTCTGCCGCTCACATATGTGGATTTCACTTTCACCAAACAACAAATCTTTTAATTCTCACGGATACACCTCTTCATTGAGAAGAAACATTACTTTGTTTCCTTGATGGCAACATGAATTAGAAGATCTACAAGTCTTCAACTTAAAGTTTAAATCCAAACAATATATTCAATCTCTTTTCGCTGTTCCGTTATTTCACAGAGTAATAATTTCTGTTTGTTTGCGCTAATGCGATTATTACTATAATTTTTTGGGGACTTTTTTTGGCGAATTTTAGTACTTTCATTATCTCTAACCTGCTCTGCATGTGTATCGTACCAACGTTTTTGAATTCTTTACGACACTCTACTTTGGCATCTACTCTTTGTCTTTTATTTCCAGCCTCGGGTGTGGTTAAATCTCTTGGCACAAAGTCTTATCTCATGGTATCTCTCTGAAAAAGTCACGTCCCGTCCCAGGCTAAAAAGTCTCATCTTGTCCTAGGATTTTTTTATTATAATAGAGAGATATATATGTTCTATGTATATATATACAGTATATATACATCCACCAACCGGATCATCCCTTTTATTCGTTGCCTGACAAACGTAAAACTCTTGCAAACAGAAAGAAAACTGTGCATTCTCTCACGACACCCATTCTGGGGTTTCTCATAAACTAAAAACAAAAAGATCACTGGTGTCTTATCTTGTGGCTTGCTCTGGCCTGGTAAGATGCCACTTCCATGGAAACCCGGTTTTTATGGCAGTCGGACGGGGTTAGCTGTGCCCTCATTGGGAGGCTTCTCCATACTGTGAGGGAAGAAGAAGGAGAAGATAAAGTTAGCAGTAGCTCCTCCTTTCATTTCGGTGGGCTATTGCATACCTGTACTGAGCTCATGAAGGAGCCCTACGATGCACCTATGTGACAATACCTGTTAGGTTGTCGAAAGCTTAGGAGTAAAAAACTATTTTAAAATACGTGACTCATTTTCTCCCTTTGCTTCCATATACTATTTACAGTATATACTATATATATATATATATATTATAATAAAAGCAATCCCCACAAAACATAACACAGATAAGAACTTCTGTATTAGATAATAGAGAGCTGCTGCTGTTGATAAGCAGGGAGTTGTAGACCTACTCAGATTGTATCATAGGTTTATATTTACAGACATTACCAATTGAATAGAGCAGGTCCAGCTTATAATGTCCACAAGTGGAACATACTTGATAGAGTTTTGTTTCTTAATTTGACTGCACCAGCATTCAGAATGGTTTATCATTAACATACTGGTACAGAGTAAATAATTTCTGCTGTCAAGTTGGCCAGTGTGATGTACCTTTTTCCCCAGGATAGTAACAAGGATGAATTCAATCAGGATTTTAATGCCTGGATCATAAATTTAGGTTGATTTGTACTGTGCTCTCTTTTTTCATCATTGTTCATTTTCATAAATCTCCAGTCCCCTTCCTACTTTTTCCACTCAGCCTGATAAAGCCCACCCACCATTAAAATAGCATTTGAAAAAAGAGGTGTAAGCCAGTTCCCCATGGTATCCAAAAATATCACAGTACCTAAACTTACCATAATTCTCATCATAAGATGTAACAATTCATACAACCTTAACATTTCAAATTATATGGAGCCACACCGGTTCTGAATATTTTCCATCTTACTTTTATCCTTGCTCCGGATCTTCTCCTCTTCCATCCTTGGAGTCGCTTGTAATGAGCACAAATACTTAGTCATAGTGATGGATTAAGCACATGGCTAAAACAAGCTGTCTAGAGCTAAAAGCCTTGATATTGCACTTTTGCAGTTCCCAGTTCATAAGTTTCATAAATAAAATGTATCTGATTAGTCTAATATTGTATATTTTGGACATAATTCATATGATTGGTGATGTTTAATGTATTGAAGGATGTATGCTCCAAAATGCTCTTTCTATAATGACTTACATATTGTTTTGTACAATAACTGAGAAACAAGTCCTATTTAAAATATGGGACAAATGAAGACTTTAAAAAATTAATCAGGACACCAAAACTGACTGCTCTGATAAATACAGGACATCTGATAACCCTTGCCATGAGGTTCATTGGCAGCTATGCAGTGAGACTGTAAGTGAGATCTCTGATGAAGCACAATGGGTCATTTAGGGGTCGTTCTTATCTGCTCTGTCTTGTGTGTGGAGTCTGTATGTTCTCCCATTGTCCTGGTCCCCTCCCATAGCCAGCTTCATACCCAACTCAGGACCAAGTCTGAGTAAGTGAGTGTGAGTGGGTGCTGCGGTCAGAAAATAGATGGCTTCATCTCCTTTTTGACAAACAAGTGCAGATTTATTAGCACAGCCTTATGTGCACACACACACTAAGTATACATTGACACAGTCGCTCATAAGTACACACAATATCATGAGCTCCTGCACTTACTGTACATCGTTAGGCTCACAACAAGTACGAGAACAGTTTTCATCTGTATAGAGGAGACTGTGTCTCTCCACACAAACAGAATATTGTAAAGGGAACTGCAAGTACCATCAGGGAAGAAGATAACAGAACTGCAGTATGCTGTCCTAGCAGGCCTTACTTCTGTTTAACAGGGGGTGGCTCTCTGATTTACCCCATTGGAGCACCATTCTCACCTCTCCACCTCCCACCAATGAGGTTTAGCCCAAACTCTCCCACTGACAGCAGACTTAGTGGAACCTCTGTCAGCGGAGAGTGATAAAGCCTCACCTGTGGTCACTTCTAAGGTCAAGGCAGTGCTTCTGGGGCTATAATAATACCAAGGGAGAGCACCACCTCGGGGTCTCTCATATCCCTGTAATCTTGAAACCTTGGTTGTCTTTAAAGGGTCTAGTCAACAGAGAGCTACTCCCAGTTAGGGTCTGAGTGCTTCTTCCTGACAGGCTGGAGAATAATAACTGGCCATCTACCTTAAAAATATGCCATATGCTGACCCTACTGAGTAGGAAGTGGTCATTTCTGTTGCCATTTCTCACTTCATTCTTTCCATGATGCCCACAGATTAATGGGTTCTGGGGCATTTCGTACGGTTACAGTACTTTATTGATTGATTGATTAATTCGTTTATTCAGTAATTTATTTTCCAAACCCTTAGGTTGGGAGCATGCACTGATACAGCGCCTAGGTGTCGTCCTTTTTCCCAAACTGGCATATAGAATTTCACCTCTGATCTTCTCCAATGCGACCTTTCCTGTCTCAATTAGGGGCACACATGGGTGCTATTTTTGATCTTTGCAGCCCCTTACTAGTGAGGTATCCCTTCATAATGCATCCTCTGTATCATCACATGTACTTAATCATGAGAACGGTGTAGTATGCACAGGATGCTGTAGCTAACACTGATTTGGAAAGCTATCACATTGACCCACTATAATGAAATTTAGTGTCAGTCAGTTGAATAACATCAAGTGGCATGGGCCTCTGTTTCTATACCTAGGAATGAAGAAAGGCAAAAATTCTAAAATACGATGATCATCCTCATAAATAATGTTCATAACAAAAAAAGGGGGCAGGTGGGCTGTAGGAATGGCAACATCATATATACAGTTCCCTTTGGCTAAACTCACTTGAGGACCACAGGCCCCTCCATACCTAGGGAGCTCATCTGCTCTTATGATGTCTTGGTGTTAACGCATGGAGCCATTATTGTGACACATTGGTCCACAGGGGCGTTTCCACTGACTCTCTAGCTGCCTCATTAGTATTTTGCCATGAAAGCAAGCAGGTGAGCTCAGAGTATAAAGGCAATCTGGCAGCAACACTGGGTGAAGCAGCCATGTTAAAAGCATAACATCAATATTTAGGACCCAAAGGGTGTAAAGTAAATTGGAATCTTGATGGAACTATTACATTTGTCAACGTGAAAAATTCAGTTACTAGTGAAAACAGTAACTATGATTTTCTCAGCATTATTTCACAAAGTTAAAGTAAGAAAAGTGCCTCCATAGAAAAACGGAATAAAACGACTCTTCCATTACTAATCCAGGTTGTCCAACTCAGGTTTAGCAGGCAGCATCCACTGCAGGCCTTAGTCAAAGCCCCACTCAACATAGATGTCTTAAGGAGTATCAAGTGAAAAACCAGCAAACAACACAGGAAGAACGTGCAAACTCCACACAGAGAATGATTAGGCAGGGATTTGAACCTCTACAGCTATGAGCCATGAGAGATGACCGTCGTGCCATATTCTTTTGCATATTGTAAGTGCTCTTTACATATCTCTCTATTATATAAAAAAATCTTGTGACGAGACAAGACATTTTCAAAGAGATAATTTCACATCCTGCGAGATGAGCCTTTGTGCCAAGAGATGAATTGAAAACCTAACAGGTCCAAGCGGGGGCGGAAATAAAAGACAAACAGTAGAAGAAAAGACAAAGAGAAGAAGACAAAGTAGAACGTCATAAAGATGTTGGCGTGATACACATTCAGAGCAGGTTAGAGATTATGAAAGTACTAAATTTTCAAAAGTCTCAAAAAACTGATAGTAAAGATCACATTAGCACTAACAAACGGAAATTATTACTCGGTGAAATAACAGAACAGCGAAAAGAGATCAAATATATGGACATAAGTGATATGACAGAGCTACTACAAGTTTAATTTTAAAGAAACTACATTTTGGTCAGGTGTATATTTATGATCATGGAGAAGTGATGCAACATAGAATCGAAAGAGTTAAACAATCGGATGTACAGGGGGTCCTTGGGATACAACGTCGCGACATACGACGTTTCGAGTTTACGACGCTCATTCCCATAAAAACTTAAAAAAAAAAATTGAGACGTGAGTATTTCGGATTACGCTGTTAGCATCATACTTACAGACTTACGGGGGTGAACTAGTTTGGTACGCGGCATATGAGTGAGGGAGTTTGCAAACTACAGTAGTTTTGTTGCATGCTGTGAAAGTGAAAGTACGCGGTTTATGAGTGAGAGAGTCGAACTTACAATGCTCACACCCATAAAAACTTAAAAAAATTGAGACTTACGGATTACGCTGTTTTCAGATTAAAACATAAAACATAAAAACTTAAAAAAATTGAGACATGAGTGTTTCGGCTTATGCCATTAGTGTCGTACTTACAGACTACGTGGGCAAACTAGTTTGGTTATGCGCAGTGGAAGGATACGCAGTAACACAGCAAGGGAGTTGGCGAACTCGTTTGGTTGTACGCGGAGGAAGTGTTCTATTTGTGTTGCTTTGTTTGGCAACTTTTTGGCCCTTATCATGGCTCCTAAACGCAAGTCAGAGTCTTCAGATGGTAGTGCTTCGAAGAATAGGAAATCAATCACGATTGAAGTGAAATTAGACATTGTAAGGAGATCAGAAGGAATAAAGGTAAGGAATTTATTTTTACACTCATTTTTTGTTATTTTTTCTGTTACTACAGTACAATGTACAGAACAGTATATTTATGTCCTTTTCCTTTTTCTGTGGCTTAGTTGTGTTTTTATGTTCTAGATTATAATTTTGCAAATGGGTTAGGATAGGCAAGTGACTTAGGCTAGGGTGTGTTTCGATTTACACCACAATTCGTGTTACATCATTGTTGTAGGAACAGAACTGTGTCGTAACCTGAGTACCCCCTGTATTAGAAATTCTACCGCTAATATGGATACAAATCCATATGTCCGAAAGTATTGCACTTTAAACAAAATTTATCTGAAAAACAAGGACAAAGAAGTGTTCTTGGATTTCTATAGGAATCTGAAATATCGCGCTGAAATATATAATAAACCAACATGTGACAAATTGTCAGTGATAATAGTTTAGAAAGATGTAGCTATCAAAGACAGAGTTGAAATTCATGCTTATCCAAAAGCACGGCACGATTTGTTGCAAGTGCCAGATCCGGGAAATGACTAGTGCTTGGAGTCCGCATGGGGTTTGGCGAGCGAAGTGAGCAGGGGGCAGAGCCCCCTAGTAAATATTCATTTGATATAGGTAGATGCTTTTTGCATGCTGTTCTTTCAGCACTGATGGTGTCCTAATAAAGAAGTGTAGTCAGCAGGATAACGCCTGTCAGAGTGGATGACACTTAAATTCCAAAGTTGAATGAAACGTTAATATTACTTCAAAGGCGGCCTCCTGCTTTGCACTCTCTGGCTGTACTGACCCAGAAAGAGACAGGGAGAATATTTGAATGAATCAGATCAGGAGATGAAGCGTCACCTGATGTCATCACCTAAACTAACTAACTAACTAACTTACTAACTAACTAACTAACTAACTAACTAACTAACTAACTAACTAACTAACTAACTAACCCATTGATAATTTCAGAACATTAAGCAAAAATCAAAAACCTAAATACCCAAAGGAAATTTGTTTTTGTCACAAGAATAACGCAGTTATTATCCCACAGAAATGTATGCAACAACCTTAATACCATTCCTCTGATGATGTCACACATAGCACATTCCTGGAGCATTCTGGGAAGATTGCTTTACCTACCAATAATGCTAATATCTCAAAATGGCAGTACTTGTAGTTCAACAAAGTGACACTGAGGCATTTTTGTACAATCACTCAACTTTTTCAGGAACGCTTCAAGATGAAAACTAATGCCAGGAGTGGATTCTTCATCTAATTCAACCCCAAAATAGATGCATAATTTGTCAAAAATCTCATTACAATTTAATGAAAAACACCAATCACAACACTGACTCACTGGGACCCTACGGTCTCCTACTGCAAAACGTTGATCCAGCGGTGGGAAGTTAAATGCCACACACAAACGTGATGTCAGAGGCCTCATTGGCACGCATACTTGAAGCCTGGTTTGTTAAAGCCTACCACTGACTTTATCATTATCTTTACTATCTGACTTAAATAAGATTCTAATAAAACATGAAATTTGCCAAAAAACAAAAGTATCGGGACACCTTAATGCCACTTCAATGAACATTTCTTTCTTACAAACCATTGAACAACCCAGCCATGCTCTCCCTATTTGTTTTCCTATTTTCTGATTCTTTTCTTGTCCAGTGAGGGGTGCCAGAGTGGGAGAGACCAGCCCAGGTCTGGATGCCATGCCACCACTGAACACAATCGGGCGAGCGCCTACCTGAGGCAGACATATCCCTGAGCATCAATGGAACAGCAGGGTGCAACCCCGTGTGTCCCAGCTGATCATGCAGGTTCCTCCGTCTGATATTCTAACACCATGAGGCTAAAAATAGGACTAGCAGGGAGGTGTGCTTGTCAGGCTCTCAGGAGTGTTTACAGCACTCAGCCCTCTGTGAGCCGTCTTGTCCTTATCTCACAGACACACACACTCTTGCCCACACCAGTCCTTACTGCTGGCTCACTCCTGTGCAGCTTACCGAGTTTCCTCTCATGGAGTTTTTACTCCATGTGACACGTGTGTTTGTGTGAGTGTGCAGGGGTAGACAGTGCCCTGCCCATCTCTGTCTTCTACCCACAAACCCACACCAACCCCAATGGGGGGGGCCAGGCCATTCTTGCAGGCTCTGCTGCTTTATGCGGATGCCACCCTTTGCAGTGCAGAGGTGGGCTTTGTTTGTAGGAAGAGCAGGGAGCTCTGTTTTGGCCTGGATGCTTCTTCTCCTGCCAAGTCATTCTTTGTTCATCTTGACTATCTAAAGGGCTGTGGCCACTCTCTAGGCGATGTTTGTTTAACTGCTCCTCACTCAGTGATCATGTCGCTCCTGTTGCTTGTTCAGATGTGAATGTTAATTCTTGGCCTGGTCCAGTCAACCCCTCGGAGATTGGGATTGCCGCTACCCCCCAGTGATGCTTTACTTCAAAATGCGGAGGTGCTGTGAGGCTGTGGGTGCCTGAATCGATGGGACTCCAGATTTCATTGCCTTGAAAAATCAGTTAATTACTGTCGATGTGCCTAACTAATGGAGGGCTGTGTTTTGAAATTTGCCTTTAGAAAATACTAAACTTGTCATGGCACATAAGTTACCAAAGTATATGATGGCCCATGTTGATCCCAGTGTGTCATGATAGTAGCTGCTGTGACAGTCTCTACTCCAGACCACTCATTCTGCCACAGATATAATAAATGAAACTGTGGTCTGTTGGCAAGGGAGGCCTCTGCATGAAACTAAATATGCTACCACCTTCCAAGAACCATTCTGGAACATTCCTAGTCTTGTAGTATAGTGAATTAAACTACCCTTGACCAAACTGGTGCCAGGGTGGCAATCTTCTGATATCCTGTAACATTCTTATGGTATGCTACTTCTATTGAGGGACCCCCGTATGTATTATTAATTCTTTCAGGGCTGATGTCAACTTCTGTCAAAAGGAGGAGTTGACGATGGTAATCAACTGTAAACTGTGAGAAAACCAACCGTTATCTTTTAGTTGGACTCTCGTTGCTAGAAGGAAAGTTAGCTTCATTGGTTTGACCGAGATTTCCTGCACTCGTGTGAGTAGCACGGCACAAACAATGGCAAAAATGGCACTGACATAATGAAGAGAGATCAAAGCGAATGCGGAAAGCAAAATACTGCATGGATGAAGTTTTGCCTATTATCTCTGAACTGGATGATGACTTGCCGGACTCCAATTTTGATACAAGTGATCGAAAATGAATGTGAGTTTCCAGTTTCAGCTGACTGGTCCCCAGCTAATCGTGGTGCTGAACAGGTTCATGTTGTTGACACGCCTACAGCAGTGTTCGCCAGGAAGACTGCCACTTAATAATGGTAAGAGGTAGAAACCAGATTGCAATGCACTGCGACCGTGATTCCTGCTGTTGCTACTGCCCCATCCACGCAAAGACAACCTGGCAGCAAGCCTGCTGCACATTCTTGGCAAACTGGCAGCCACAGCATGCAGCAACAGACATTTAATGTTGATTTCTGTGTCAAACCATTGCTTTTCAGAAACTGTGTTTTTGGAAAAAATATTCAGCCCTCAAAGAGTTAAAACAACAGCTGGGCTTAGGCTTTTCTAGTTTACACACTGGTCCATCCTGCTTTGTAGTTTAGCTTTTAATTTTTGTACAAGCAAACACTGTGCTTATATTACAGTATATTTACAGTGCATCTGGAAAGTATTCACAGCGCATCACTTTTTCCACATTTTGTTATGTTACAGCCTTATTCCAAAATGGATTAAATTCATTTTTTTCATCAGAATTCTACACACAACACCCCATAATGACAACGTGGAAAAAGTTTACTTGAGATTTTGCAAATTTATTAAAAATAAAAAAAACTGAGAAATCACATGTACATAAGTATTTACAGTCTGCGCAATACTTTGTCGATGCACCTTTGGCAGCAATTACAGCCTCAAGTCTTTTTGAATATGATGCCACAAGCTTGGCACACCTATCCTTGGCCAGTTTTGCCCATTCCTCTTTGCAGCACCTCTTAAGCTCCATCAGGTTGGATGGGAAGTGTCGGTGCACAGCCATTTTAAGTTCTCTCCAGAGATGTTCAATCGGATTCAAGTCTGGGCTCTGGCTGGGCCACTCAAGGACATTCACAGAGTTGTCCTGAAGCCACTCCTTTGATATCTTGGCTGTGTGCTTAGGGTCGTTGTCCTGCTGAAAGATGAACCTTCGCCCCAGTCTGAGGTCAAGAGCGCTCTGGAGCAGGTTTTCATCCAGGATGTCTCTGTACATTGCTGCAGTCATCTTTCCCTTTATCCTGACTAGTCTCCCAGTTCCTGCCACTGAAAAACATCTCCACAGCATGATGCTGCCACCACCATGCTTCACTGTAGGGATGGTATTGGCCTGGTGATGAGCAGTGCCTGGTTTCCTCCAAACGTGACACCTGGCATTCACACCAGAGAGTTCAATCTTTGTCTCATCAGACCAAAGAATTTTGTTTCTCATGGTCTAAGAGTCCTTCAGGTGCCTTTTGGGAAACTCCAGATGGGCTGCCATTTGCCTTTTACTAAGGAGTGGCTTCCGTCTGGCCACTCTACCATACAGGCCTGATAGGTGGATTGCTGCAGAGATGATTGTCCTTCTGGAAGGTTCTCCTCTTTCCACAGAGGACCTTTGTAGCTCTGACAGAGTGACCATCGGGTTCTTGGTCACCTCCCTGACTAAGGCCCTTCTACCCCGATCGCTCAGTTTAAATGGCCGGCCAGCTCTAGGAAGAGTCCTAATGGTTTCGAACTTCTTCCACTTACGGATGATGGAGGCCACTGTGCTCATTGGGACC
Source organism: Polypterus senegalus (assembly GCF_016835505.1). Classification (NCBI taxonomy): domain Eukaryota; kingdom Metazoa; phylum Chordata; class Cladistia; order Polypteriformes; family Polypteridae; genus Polypterus; species Polypterus senegalus. Next base: position 29,363,259 of record NC_053167.1, read on the forward strand.
TTCAAAGCAGCAGAAATTTTTCTGTAACCTTCTCCAGATTTGTGCCTCGAGACAATCCTGTCTCGGAGGTCTACAGACAATTCCTTTGACTTCCTGTTTGGTTTGTGCTCTGACATGAACTGTCAACTGTGGGACCTTCTATAGACAGGTGTGTGCCTTTCCAAATCATGTCCAATCAACTGAATTTACCACAGGTGGACTCCAATTAAGCTGCAGAAACATCTCAAGGATGATCAGAGGAAACAGGATACACCTGAGCTCAATTTGGAGCTTCATGGCAAAGGCTGTGAATACTTATGTACATGTGCTTTCTCAATTTTTTTATTTTTAATAAGTTTGCAAAAATCTCAAGTAAACTTTTTTCATATTGTGATTATGGGGTGTTGTGTGTAGAATTCTGAGGAAAAAAATTAATTTAATCCATTTTGGAATAAGGCTGTAACATAATAAAATGTGGACAAAGTGATGCGCTGTGAATACTTTCCGGATGCACTGTATATACTCACTGAGCAAATTCTTAGGACCGCTGTACTAATGGGACCTCCTTTTGCTCTCAAAACAGCCCTATTTTGTTCATGGCATGGATTCCAAAAGATGTTGGAAATATTCGGGTCCATGTTGGCATAATTGGATCACAATGTTTGCAGGTTTGTCAGCTGCACGTTCACGCTGCTTATCTCCCATTCTCGCACATCCCAAAGATTCAGATCTGGTGACTGGGAAGGCCATTGAAGAACACTGAACTCATTGTGATGTTTGTGAAACCAGTTTGAGAGGACTTTTGCTTTGTGACATGCTGAAATTAGCCAAATTAAAAAAAAAGATAGATAAATTGTAGAAATAAAGGGATGCACATGATCAGCAAATATAATTAAACCAGTAACGGCGCACCGCATCATAACGTGCAGTGAATACACTTGACTTGAGCATTCCTAGTTTTCACTCTTTCTCTGTTTCTTCTCTTCTTTTGTTGACATCTTTTCACGTTAAAACTGTTTATTTCTCTATATGCAGGTGATATGGTACTGTATATATCAGACCCACAAAATACTGTGCCTTCAGTCTTAACAGAACTTACAGAATTTTCAAAGATCTCTGGTCTCAGAATTAATTTGAATAAAAGTATACTTTTTCCAGTGAATTCTCAAGCATATAATATTAGATTGCACACCTTCCCTTTTATCATTGCAGATCAGTTTAAATACCTAGGGGTAAATATCACAAGTAAACACAAAGCTCTTTATCAACACAATTTTGCCGTCTGTATGGAAAAAATTAAGCAAGACTTGCATAGATGGTTAACCCTACATCTCACTCAAGCTGGAAGGATTAACACTGTTAAGATGAATATCCTTCTTAAGCGTCTCTTTTTATTTCAAAACATTCCAATATACATCAATAAATCATTTTTTAAGCAATTCGATTCAACCATAATCTCATTTATTTGGAACTTAAAACATCCACGTATCCAAAGAGCGACCCTACAAAGACCCAAGGCAGAAGGTGACAGTACTTTCAGTAAAACTGGGCAGCAAACATACAAGCTATAAACCACTGGACACAAATAGATGAACATACACAGGCTTGGTGCACAATAGAAATAAAATCCTGCAGTACTTCTTTATATTCCCTGCTCTGTGCCCCAACAAATGTAAGTTATCGCCAATAATCCAATTGAGCTTCACTCACTCAGAATATGGAACCAATGTAGAAAGCATTTTAAGATGGAGAAGCTTTTATCTGTGGCACCTCTGCAAGAGAACCACCTCTTCCAACCCTTGCACACATATGCAGTTTTCAATATTTGGAAAAACATTTGGGATTAACTTGCTTAGAGATCTTTATATAGACAACATCTTTGCATCCTATGAACAATTACATTCCAAATTTAATTTTCCAGCAACACATTTCTTTCACTATCTTCAAATTAGAAACTTTGTTAAACAGAACCTGCCCGATTTCCCTCATCTTGCACCTTCCTCTATGCTGGAAAAAATATTGCTCAGTTTTGAGGACTCAGGCAGCATTTCTGCAATATATAAAATAATTTTACAGTACCTCCCTTTCAAAGATCAAAGAGGACAATGGGAAAAAGATCTCTCAACATGTCAGAAAAGGAGTGGAAGGTAGCAATGCAGAGACTTCACTCGAGCTCCACATGTGCAAAGCATACAATTATTTAACTCAAAATTATATATTGAGCACATCTGTTTCGCTTAAAGCTGTCCAAAATGTTTCCTGGGCAAGATCCAACCTGCGAACGCTGCAATCAAGTCCCAGCCTCACTGTGTCACATGTTTTGGGCCTGCACCAAATGAACATCATTCTGGACAAAAATTTTTAATTACCTTTCAGACAGCCTTGGTGTCACAATCCCTCCTAACCCATCAACAGTTGTGTTTGGTGTTCTTCCAGATGGGTTTAAAGTGGAGAAGGACAAACAAACTGTGATTGCATTCACTACACAGACTTATTTTGCTAAACTGGAAGAATCCTAACTCTCCTCTTTAGAGTCAGTGGGAAACCGATGTTTTATATCATTTGAAACTGGAAAAAATCTAATTCTCAGTTAGAGGATCTATGCAGAACTTTTTCAAAACCTGGCAGGATCTAATCAATAATATTTTAGAATAAGCTCTTAAAGCACTGAGGAAATAGATTCTCTGCCCATTTCTTTTTCTTCTCCATTTATCTTTATCCACCTATCCATCCATTTTCCAACCTGTTGAATCTGAACACAGGGGTCTGCTGGAGCCAATCCCAGCCAACACGGGGCACAAGGCAGGAACCAATCCTGGGCAGGGCACCAACCCACCACAGGACACACACACCAAGCACAATTTTAGAATCGCCAATCCACCTAACCTGCATGTCTTTGGGCTGTGGGAGGAAACTAGAGTACCCAGAGGAAACTCACACAGACACGGGGAGAACATGCAAACTCCACGCAGGGAGGACCTGGGAAGTAAACCCAGGTCCCCTAACTGCGAGGCAGCAGCGCTACCACTGTGCCACCGTGCCGCCTATCCACCTATTAAACTCATCAATTTATGTATTTTTACTAGTTTTAAGTTTTACTCCTTATATATAATTTGATACTATCCGTACGTATGGTGTTCGCCTCAATACCTCGACTCAGTACAAGCTAGAACCATGCAATGGGACTCTGCCTCTGTAGTTAGAACATAACGTGGCAAACGCAGACGCAGTATTGCATGACTTGCTAAGAATGTTCGAATGCTTCAGTGACACCGCTGAGCGGCCGAGTATAGTAAGTCAGTGTTGGTTTGAGCAGATAACAGTAAGTTCGGTTGGTTTTTTGAACGTTGGTTTGGTGGGGTGTACTTTCCAGGACTAAAATCCTTTGACAGCTCCAGAACCGTAAGTAATTTAAAACGTATCGCCATTTGCTTGGTATGTCAAAATCTATCTTTGGGCAGTTTGGTTTTGGCATCCGTCCTTCTGACATCTACTGGCAAACTGAGTAATGATGGCTGGGTATTAACAACGGTTGCTGTTTAAATTTTAGCCGATCTCAGACCTAAAATGACCATAGCAACATAATTATTGCTCTGACTCTGATTAGAGTCGTAAAATACAGTTTGTTTTGAAAATTTGTTTGGCGGAAAAAATCAAATGAGGTGCGCTGAAGATCACTTCTCGCAGCCTCGTTTAAACAGGAAGCTCTTCATTACATCGGGCGAAAAGGTCTATTTTAAGCAAAAATCAGTGCCATGATAACAAAATCATTTCAAGGACTTAAAAAAACAAATAATTCTTTGCAGAGAAAGTATGGATTTCACAAATGTAGAATTTGTAGCCCAATTCGATCGGGTTCCCAGTCGCTAGTATATATATATTGTGGAACTGGACAAGGACACAGACAGACGGACAACGGTTTTGCACCCAACACACTCATTTTATTTATAATATTTACAATTGGTTTAGTACACAAACCCAGTGCCTCCAGCACCGATCCCCCAAAGTCCAGGCCGCACAGTCACAAATTGCCTTCCTTCTGGCCGCCTCCACTCCTCTCTCGAGCTCCGTCCTCTTCCACCCAACTCTTGCTGATGATGGAAGGGAGGCGGCCCCTTAAATAGCAACCCGGATGGGCTCCAGCTGCTTTCCCGGCCATCCCCCTCGGACACACCCCCGTGTGGCGGAAGTGCCGCTGCACCCGGAAGCCCTCCAGGTGTCCCCAGTCTTCTTCCCCCCAGCACTTCCTGGTGTGGCGGAAGTGCTGAGGTCCAGGTTCTAAAGGCACCGGGGCACTGCCTGGTGGTGGCCACGGGCCCCTACAGGGTTGGGCTTCCATGCCCTCTACCCATGGCCCCCAACACAACCAGGGTGGTCGCCCCCTCATGGTCTGAAGGAGGCACAAGCCCTCCTCCGGTCCTCCTAGGCATCCCGGCTGGTCTCCACCCCCAGCCGCATGCGACAGTATATATATATATATATATATATATATATATATATATATATATCGTGGCAGATGGTGGGGGCCCTTGCCCGGAAGGGCAAGACGGGAGAGGGAGTGGAGCAGGGTTCCATGGGAATTGGAGTTGGATACAGCCTTGTTGGGATCCCTGGGAGTTGCCAGGGGGTGCTGCAGCAGCTGCTGAGCCCTTATGGGGAGCTCTTACGCCACTACCAGAAGTGCTGCCGGAAATGAGTTAATGAGCACCTGGAGCCCTTTCCGAGTGCCTTATAAAAGGAGCCAGCAGCCACTACTCTGGAAGCCAGAGTCGGGAGGAGGTAGACAAAGCTTGTCCAGTGGAGTGGAGGAGAAGAAAGCGAAAGAGAAGAAGAAAAAATTTGTGTAGTGCTGTGCTTGAGGACTGTGCTAGACTTGTGGGAAACAGGGGAAGGCGTTTCCCACGAGGGAAAAGAAAAATAAAAATATGTCTGTGTCGGGTTTGGGTGGCGGTGCATCCCCTGGTGGTCCACAATATATATTGTAAAACAAAAGACAGAAAGCAGAGAAAGAGTTGGTGATCCACAACATATATTGAGTACAACAGCACCAGAAAATGAAATAGCTCCAGTGTAGTGTCTGAGTCAAAGTCCAAAATGGGACAGGGTGGTAAGGCAAGGTGCTTGGCTTTTAGGGTAGGAAGAAGCGGTCCACGAGGGTTCAAGTCGGAAATGAGGTCAGAGGGCATGGCTAGGAAGGGAATGCAGGAACTGGTCAAGGATTAAGAGGGCTTCTTTTCTGGTGATCTGTAGAAGTGGAAGAAGAGAGGATAGTACAGTTCGTCATTCCTTGCCTGCATGTTTTACCCTCAGTTAAGCTCTTATCCTGCCTCCCAAGCGCAAATGTGTGACAATATATATATTTTAATATGCACTGCCCATAATTAAAACACTAATTAATTATAGATCTACAGTATGTCTGCTTAACAACTTTTGGAAAGTAAGATTGATTTTAAAATTTCCTGATCATCTGAAGTGAGTGAGAGCCTTGCAATTAGTAGTAGTAGTGACGCTGCTGGATTTACTAGCTATGCAGGTATGTCACGTTCAAGAGAAATGTGAATGTAGGCCAGATAAAAAGTGAAAATGTCTTGGCAAACAACACTTGGATGTTTAATGAACAAAAGGAATTGAAAAGAATGTGTCATAGTCTAATGTTAGCACTAAGAATTTCAAGGATTCCCCAATTGGCAAGTCCATCACTGACTGTATGAGTGAGGCTATCACTGAATGTGCTGAGAAATCCACTTGCATTCTGTAGTCAGACATCAAAGGATCAGACAAGATCACGGATTTCTCTGATACTAAAGAGCAACCAACCTTCAAAATCTGTGATAAGCTGGTAAGACGCACAGCTTTGTGGCCCACTGGTTCAACAGATACTGCACGTGGCATGGCTGCAATACTCTACATTAAAAGACACGGATTCTTGCAAAATATGCAGATGTTTTGGGGATAAGTTAGTCAAGGAGAGATTCACACACAGACTCAAAGCACACATGAAGGTCATTGAAAAGCAGGCAGTTTATTTGTGTATTTGGATGTTTTTATGTAGTGGTCAGGCCTTAATGCAGCCTTGCCTTTCTCCATCTCAACTGAATACACATGTCATTTGTTAGCTTCAGCCCAGTTCTTTTAATTTATATGACACTGCCACCGATGATGAGAGAAAGAAATGGATAACAGGTAAGTGTCTGCAGTGACCACTCAGTATATAGGCAAGCTGCATGCTCTAGTTTAGCATCCATTTATTATCCAACCTATATCGTAACTACAGGGTCACGGAGGTCTGCTGGAGCCAATCCCAACCAGGCACAGGGCGCAACGCAGGAAAAAAACCCTGGGCACACACACAGCACAATTTAGAATGGCCAATACACCTAACCTGCATGTCTTTGGACTGTGCGAGGAAACCCATGCAGACACGAGGAGAACATGCAAACTCCACGCAGGGAGAACCTGGGAAGCGAACCCGGGTTTCCTAACTGCAAGGCAGCAGCGCTACTCATTGCGCCACCGTGCCACCCTAGTTTAGCATCCACATCATGAGTTCTTTGAACTTCTCCAGCTATCCAGATAACTACAACATATCAGTTGGAAACCCAAAAGTCAGGAAACAGCTCTGAATGAAGCACCTGTCCATCCCAAAGTCCACTCTCTCACACACAGCATCCATATTCACTGTCACACATCATTCCTCTATTTTTGTCTGTCTGAATACACTAGTCACCCTGCCTCAATGGCCCTTCCTGTTGACTTTCAACTGTGTTGTCTCTCCGTTTTGGTCAGTGGATACCTACAGCTACCCTGGTTTTGCCTCCAGGCTGCATTATCCCCACTGCTAGCACCATTTTAGCCCATTACATTTTCAAGACAGCAGATGGCTGAAAGATAAGTCACGTGTCACTATTTTTATGCAGTGCTTTTGAGCTCACAAAGACTGATCCACATTGATCTACCCAAATGTTACACCAACTACCTGCAGTACCTGACATCCACATATCACGCTTGTATCATTTTAGGCATTGCACACACTCCTTTTACCCAGAGAAATCAACTATTCATACTAAGGCTGTCTAGTACAGTGAGGCAGTACACCTTGATTGTGAAATGCCTTAAAAATATAAGAAACTAAGGGGCTCTGCCCCCTGCTCGCTTTGCTCACCAACCCCCTATGTGCTCGTCATTTCCCAGATCTACCGCTTGCGACGAATCATGCTGTGCTTTTTGGATAAACACGAATATCAACTCTGCCTTTGATATCTCCGTCTTTCGAAACTATTATCACTACAATTCGTCACATGTTGGTTTACTATACATGTGAACGTGATCTTTCGAAATCATTTAGAAATACAAAAAACTTCTTTGTCTGTTTTTTTCAGATAAATTTTGTGTAAAGTGCGATACTTTTGGACGTATGGATTTGTATCCATTACTGGATGTAGAATTTCTAATACATCCGATCGTTTAATTCTTTTGATTCCATGTTGCGTTGTCGTAAAATAAAAACCTGACCGAATTGTGGTTTCTTTGAAATTAAATTTGTAGTAGCTTTAATTGTTGTGGGACCACAGATTCTCATAGCGTATGGCCCTGAATCGTGTAAATCTACGTTTTGAGCATTGAATGATGCGAACAAGAATAGAGTATTGTAGATTTGGATATTTTGCCTGTAGTGTTTGTGGATTTCACTTTCACCAAATACCAAATGTTTTATTTCCCGTGGATACGCCTCTTCATTGGGAAGAAACTCTACTTTTCCCTGATGGCAACACAAATTAAATAAAATTTTAAGGCTGAACAATATCTGCATACTTCTGACATATCACCTATGTCCATATATTCGATCTCTTTCTTCTGTTCTGTTATTTCATCGAGTAATAATTTCCGTTTGTTAGTGCTAATACGATCTTTACTATCAGTTTTTTCAGACTTTTGAATTTTAGTACTTTCATTATCTCTAACCTGCTCTTCATGTGTACCGCACCAACGTTTTTGAACCTCTTTACGACCTTCTAGTTTGTCTTCTACTCTTTGTCTTTCATTATTTTCGACCTGCTAGGTTTTCAATTCCACTTGGTCCGGGCTGATTATTACTTTCCTTATTTTCCGAATTTGTACTTAGATTATTATTGCTCTTTTTTGAATTCCTTTCTCTCCAACGCTTTTGGGCCTCTTTTCGACATGTGCCCTTTCTTCTTTGTTTAGTTATTGATGTTTCATCTAGAACTAATAAAATTATTGTCCAGTAAAGGACATCGAAGGAAACAAATAGATTGTATGTCTTGTATTAAAATGAGGAAAACATCAAATTTATAAGAGCTGAGAGCAAAGGAACTGTGTCTGACAATAGCCTTCACAAGAATGAGAGGTGAGTGGACCGTAGGCATGGTTAAATCTCTTGGCACAAAGTCTTGTCTCGCAGGACTTGAAATTATCTTTCTGAAAAAGTCTCGTCTTGTCCCAGGATTTGTTTTATATGATAGAGAGATAAAGTTTGATTTCATTAGTATCCCTTTGACCCTGCCCTGAATAAGCAGACTAAAAGATGTATGTATGACTGAATGGATAGTACATGCAGCAGAAGAGAACACAAACAAGATACTAGACATTAACATTCTCTAATCCACATAACCCAGTTCAGGATGAATTGCGGCTCATCCCATCGCACACTTTTTATTTTATAAACTAAGTTGTGGCTTTTCCTGTGTTAAAAATAAAATGTGTGTTTATCTACTCACACAACCAGCAGAGTGTTGCTCGCCTGACTAGTAAAAATGAAGCGCCCATCACAGATTGACAGAAAAGTAGGAGCAGACACACACACACTCAGAAAGCCAGACTCATCCTTATAACAGGTCTTAATGCACTGGATTGGCCTCACCCAAGGCGGCCTTACTCCAAACTCAAATTGCAGGAAGAGAAGGAGGAGGAAGTTTGGTGCATGTGCTAATAGTGTGTTGCTGCACCCACCACATGACAAACCACCTGGATTGGGTCCCAGAGCGCAGTGGGTGACACCTCAGCACCACCCTGTAACAGTGTGAGGTTTTTTTTTACTGTGACTGGAGTGCCAATCCTGCCACCGACCCTCAAGTTTTCCCTGTAAGTTGGAGGAGCTGCATCAGATTAATGTCATATCCAGGACAAAGCAATTGCAGGCTAAGGCCCTTGCTCAACAGATTAGAGTCACTTATGGCGTTTACAGACCGATCCAAATATGGGGATAAGGCTTTGAAATGCCCATTAAAAGAGAGGAAAAACTATCAAATCCTCTGGCCTTTGAAAACAAAACAAAGTTCCTTAAGTATTTCAGAATTTACTTTATTGGCCTGGCACACTACTGGAAAATTGTTTTGGTACTGTTGATGCAACATGCATGGACAACACAAAATGCAAAATGATAACATGTGATGCAATATAAAATATAAAGTAATAAATCGAATAAAATTTGGTAAAATATAAAAAAGTGTTAGGTGTGCAGGTATACAAAGATAGTGAGTAGAAACTCAAACCTGGTTAGACAAAACAACTACACACAGAAAAAAAAACTGTTTAGGTGACACGTCATTATAGTTTGGCGCATAAAAGCGTTTGCCGGAGGGAAGTCTGGAATAGGAGGTACCCTGGGTGAGTTGGGTCAGCAATGATCTTTGTGGCCTGCTTCCTTAGGGTCGATTCATATGGGATTTGAATGGGAGGTTTTATGTTAAGCTTGCGATCTTGTCACAGGTTCTGATGAAGTCGCTGCAAAATGACACCTTTTATTGGCTAACTAAAAGGATTACAGTATGCAAGCTTTCGAGGCAACTCAGGCTCCTTCTTCAGGTAACATGTAATGATTACATCTTGCCTGAAGAAGGGGCCTGAGTTGCCTCGAAAGCTTGCATACTGTAATCCTTTAAGTTAGCCAATAAAAGGTGTCATTTTGCTTGGCTTTTCTCTACATTCATAATGGCTAACACGGTACAACACCCTCATTATTTCCCTGTAATTTTTTTGCATTTTCCAGTCTGCAATTCATTAAGTAGCATTTTGAAGCATGGTTTCACCTCCTGTGCTCACAATGCCTGAAGCCACTGGTGTGACTCCATAAGGCCTTGTCACATTATGCAACTTTTCTTGGCGATTTTCAGTTGTAGCTTTCATCTTCATAACCTTAGAGAGTCTGTGGCAGTCGTCTAGTCTGACATAGCCAGCGACACAACTGCTCAGATAAAATCAAACAGAACTGATTTTGTCTTTACTGGTAGGGACAGACTATGTCTGCATGTGAGTTGACAACCAGTGAATGCTCACCCGTAAGCACAATTCATATAAAGTAGGAAAAGGAATAAAGAATGTGAGTGTTTTGGACTGCAGAAACAAAGGAGAAGCTCGACCGTCTGTCTGATGTGTCACATTTTATGTACCCCGACAAAATGGAAAAAGGTAAAAAAAGAAAAGAAATTGTGTCTGAACTTTCCATACCTGTCAACCCTTCATACGGCACCAACTGCATCATTTGGCATGCTATTGGCAGTCACAAACAGTAGTAGGCACAACTGCATTAGATGGTTGGCACTCATGAGTAAGTGTGACATGGTTTTCAGTCATTTAAATTGACGCGGCATTAAGCAGTTACTCAGTAGAAGCCACCGCCATTTTGAGGTCTCTACAAATGTAGTAAAGAAGACCCATCGTGACCACTGTAGATGGCAGCCTCTGCACATGTGACAGAGCTAGTGACATCCTTGCATTAAGGACAGGTGTGCAAAAATTAAAGAATTACTTAAACATTAATTGCCTCACATATCATTAACATCTTTCTAGTAAACCCACTTTAGTCATTATCATCACATTTCTCCAGTTTTTCATGATAATTCTCAATGTAATTTTGTTATCTAGAAAAAGCATTCTTTTTGGAGTAGGTGAAATTTCCTTGGACGGCACAGTGGCACAGTGGTATCGCTGCTTCCTTGCAGTAAGGAGACCCGGGTTCGCTTCCCGGGTCCTCCCTGCGTGGAGTTTGCATGTTCTCCCCGTGTCTGCGTGGGTTTCCTCCCACAGTCCAAAGACATGCAGGTTAGGTGCACTGGAGATCCTAAATTGTCCCTGTGGTGGGCTGGCACCCTGCCTGGGGTTTGTTTCCTGCCGTGCGCCCTGTGTTGGCTGGGATTGACTCCAGTAGACCCCCCGTGACCCTGTGTTAGGATATAGCGGGTTGGACAATGACTGGCTGACATTTCCTTTGTGCCAGGCCCAGGTGGCTTAGTCAGACCCACTTGACCCTACTTTCTCTTCAAAGAACTTTTCCATGTGGACATGCAGCCTGAACTTTAGAGCTCCACATTTGGACCTGAAGGATTATAGGTGACCCGTTGGCTCATTTTTTTGTGTCACAATGCCACATCTTGCTATTTTGGAGTAGTCGACAACGTCATCATGAATCAGCTTATCAAATGTATGTACAGTTTGCATGTACAATATGATAAAGCACTTTACCCATTGAAACAAAATTGGAAATTTATGAATAGTCATTTCAGTGCTGAGTATTTAAATTTTGAGATATGGTATCTTTAAATTCTTTCATTTGGTGGCTGTACTGTATGACAATACATATGTTCATGGATCTTCCTTTTGTGTTTTTCATAGCATTATTCATCTGACATTTTAACATCACATCCAAATATATTGTGAAACACCATGTCTATCCTTCACTGGAGGCTGTCTCCTTCCTCGGCCACCACTCAATGCCACTGCTCTCATCTTCCATGGCTCCTTCCAAGCGGCTTTTTGTTCTTTCACATTTCATGTCATCAGCTCTGCCTCACATAACTCACTTGTGTTCAGAGGCTAAATGCTATCTGCACCGACTTGTCCCAAATCCATCAGCCTATCCAAGCCAGGATGCTTCACAAGATTGCCGATGACCATGCACTGACGTCTTGTAAGTGCTGCCCTTTAACTGCTTGATCATCTCTCCTTCACTCACTCACACACACACACACGTCTGCATAGCTCCAGCTGTCCAGCTGATTTTTTGAGACCATGACAACCCCCCAACAGCACTGAGCGGCAAAATTCTGTTAACGCATATCAGGACTGGTCATTTACTGGAGGTGCAACTGCAAATTCGCAGGCTCACCACATAGCATGTCTGCCGCCTGATGGGAACCTTTAAAACCGTCCACTGAGCTGACCTTGCGCTCACTTTCTGTCTCCTCGCTTGTGCATGAAGGCTTTCTGTTCTTTTGATTTGAGAAGACAGCGAATGCAGGACGACGTTATCGTCACTGCTTGTATGCTGCATTGTGTTTGAGTGACGGCTCTCATTTGAATTAAAGCTTTGAGGATGTTCCTGTCTTCACAACAATAAAGCTTTGGGTTTCTGGGGGACCTGGACTCACTTCCTCTCTTGTGCCATTCTGTGACTCACACATCACAATCAAAATGAGGATTTAGTGCTGTTAATGTCACAGACTGCTAACAGGTCTGTGCCACCATTCAGAGGACTGGACTTGGCCCTACACTTGATGATGGGACAGGCTAGCTGGGCCGAAGTTGGAACGTGAGCATTTGTGGAAATGTCTGAAAAAAAGGAGCCTGCATTTTAAACTCAAATGTGTCCATTGTAATGTGAAAAAAAAAGCACAAGTAATTCTAAAGCCTCCTTCAGAGTACTTGCTTGTAATGGAAACCCCCTGGAGGCCTCATTCTGGTTCCTGCTGCAAGCCCACCTGTTTTGAATATAAAACCACCAGGGGACCCCAGCTGTGCTGCAAAGCACTGGATGAGGAGGTCCCAGTTGACTTGTTTCTTTTAACACCCCACTATTTTCACTGTAAAAGGAGCAGTTAGCCAAATGAGAAGCATTTCTCATTTATAAAAGCCATCTGAGGTGAATCAAGGACTTGAAGATAATTAATATCGCATAACCATAAAGAAATGGGCGGCTTTACTGAGTCAAGTTTCAATAGATGGATGTCAGAAATGCTTTGGCAAGAGAGGCCATGCATACGAGAGGGCTGCGCGTGACGCTCAAGGATGAAAAAAGTCAAACAAGATAGAGGCTGACGCCCAGGCGGCCGTGACGAGAGGCAGGAGTGCGCATGGAAGATAAGAGGGCTGCCAGCTCTCTCGGATTCGTTTTTTAAATAGCCTTCCTTGTGTTTAAGAGACTCCATAATAACAACTGGCACCTCAAAGCTTCAGTGACCAGTGACCTGAGACAAAGACTGGACTCCTTTGGTACTGTGTCTCTCCAGAAAATCCTTGGGTACCGTTGGTTTGACTTGGCGTCGAACGAGTGGTTGCTCATGGAGTCCCGAATGAGGCACATTTCCTGCACATTGTGAGGGAGCATCAGTTACGGCACTACGGCCATGTGGCGCGTTTCCCAGAGGGTGATCCGGCTCATAAGATCCTCATTGTTGGGGACCTAAGTGGTTGGACCAGGCCAAGGGGTCGCCCACATAATACCTGGCTGCGGCAGATAGAGGGTCACTTCCGGAGAGTGGGAGTGGATCACGTGTCTGCTTGGCGGGTTGCCTGTACCAGTGCATGCTCCCCAACTTGACTTGACTCAAAGCTTCAAGGACTTGGAAGTTCAATCCCCAGCCCAGATTCTATGTCTGCATGTGCTTGTTCCCTCCATGTCTATCTGCATGGGCTCCAGGCTCCTTAAAGGTGGATCCTGAATGCAAATTTTGAAGATTCTTCCCAGTTTGTGCCCAATGCCATATCATTTTTTGAAAGCTCCTCACGGCGGTCCGCCAGAGTTGAGTCCAAGGCAGGAAACAAGACTGCGTGGGGCATCTGAATGCACAAAGTCATCCTCAACGTGTACATCTTTGGCATGTAGGAGGAAAAGGAGACACAACGAAGAGATGCAAACTACACACAGGTCAGGATTCAAACCCTTGACTTTAGACCGGTGAGGCAGCAGTGAAGGAGTGGCAGGAGTTCTTTATTGTCTCTTCTCTAATATGGCATTAGCACTTTCCTAAATAAGCTCAACTCAAGTGAGTCGGAGTGCACTGTGCAAAGAGTACGACAGGATTACACGCCTCCCCCGGCAGAATTTGAAAGCCCCCTGGGTGCCACCTTATTAGGCATGACTCACCCGCGCTCTCACAAAGACTTTAATTTTTATTTCAAATTAAGAGACACACAGCCTCTCATCTGATGGCTCAACCTGACTGCACCACACAAGTTCTTCAGATAGTCCGACTCACACCATACTTACTGTAAAGGTCTGCTAAGTAAGGTCACAGTGCTGGTGTCCAAATTTCCAGCTCCAAGTGGTAAAACAGGAGTGCTTCTTCCGACCCTCCATTAAATCCTAACTCACTTGCTCCAGTTTGGGATTACAGGGGAATGGAGCGTATATTAGCAGCACCAGGTTCAAGGCAGGAACCAACTGTTGATGGCTTAACAGTCCACCACAAAACGCATTCATAGGGTCCATTTCCAGTTTCAAAATGACCTTTTTTGAATGGGAGAAAAACTGGAAGGCCAGCAGATAAAAACACAACTGGCCAAAGGTACGATGAGATGGTTCTTTTAACACCACTCTTCCTTGTTCTTCTCGTTTAATCAGTGGTACCTTTCAGCTCCAGCCCTTACAACATTCCCTGGTCTGAAGCTGTCATTTACCCGTACCCTTTAGTGCCATCGTTTCAGGTTGTTTCTCCCACAAAAGAGTAGCTTGCTCAATGCTTGTAACTTGGGAGTGGCTTACAACACTTAAGCAGCATCTTTCATCGGACCAGGATACTCAGTGGCCACCCGAACAGGCAATGATGAGGCTTCTTCCAGGTAATGATGGTGTTCGTTGCTTCGTTCCCACCTGCCAGGGCCAGAATACAACATTTTTCTAAAGCCCTTAGCAAAGGCAGGATATTATTTCACTCAGTCAACCAATGATGTTACATAATGTCATCACAAGGAGCTTCGCAAAGGGAACTGGAATACAATGGAAGGGGAACACAACGTGGTGGGGCTGAGCACAAAATGACTCGGACATGACAGGGACAGGAGCCTGCAGGCAGAAAACCATAAGCTCAGTCAGTAAAAGAAGAGCTTAATATTAATATGGCACGTGGTTACAGCTGCTGCTTCACAGGGTTCAGATCTGTCCGTGTGGACTTCACATGTTCTCATTCCCCAGTTTCCCTGGCTATCCCCCCAAAGGCATGCAGGTTAATTTGACTGAATATTTTATATTTCTCCCGGATGGCTGAATGGGTCCCTCCATTCTGGGGTTGTTAAATCCTGCTAGTGGCACGTGGCCATATAATGCAGTGGCATGCTGTCCAGACAGTGGCTTCCCTTCCTGGATTGGTCGCTGCTATAAATGGCAGTTGCACTCCTTCTAGTGTTGGCCCAGACTCCCAACATGTACCACTTAATGCCCTTCTAATGCTGGTTCCTCTCTTGCAGCATGTGCAATGTGATGGGTTGGCATTGCTGTCAGATTACAGCATGTGCCATTCCATGTATTGGCTTCCCTTCCTGGGAATGTATATGCTGAATAATTGAGTTGCAGCCCGGCCTGTATTGATCCAGCCTCGCAGCATCTGCCATATGAAGGGTTGGCATCCTTCCTAAGTTTGGTTCCCACCTTGCAAGATGTGCAATATGATGTATCGGCCCCTCATCCAAGTTTTGCTCCTGCTTTCAGCACGTGCCATATAATGGACTACCTTTATCTAGTATCACTTGCTCTAGTCTTGCCATGTGTGCCATACCATGAGCTGGCATCTATTTCACACTTGCTTCCTGGCTTCTAGAATATGCTATATAATGGAATGGCCTCCCATCCAAGTCTAGTTCTGCTTTTCAGCATGTGCTGTATTATGAAGTTGCATTCCATCCAGTGGTCCAGCCTTGCAGCATTTGTCACCTGATGGGTTGGCATCCCATTAGTGTTGGTTGCTGGCTTGAAGCATGTGCCATTTAATGGACTGGCATCCTTTCCAAGTTTGGTTTCTGCTTTCCAGCAGGTGCTATATAATGGACTGGCATTACCTAGGATCATATCCAGCAATGCCCTATCCATGCAGTGCGTGCTATACGATGTGTTGGCATCCTTTTTATGGTTATTTTCAGGTTTGAAGTAAACATGCCTCATATAAAGTCCTGGCATCTCTTTCAAATTTGGTTCCTGCTTCTCAGCATATGCTTTATTATGGAGTTGCATCCCATCCAGTGTTGGTGTAGCTTTTCAGCCTGTGCCATATGATGTGTTGGCATCCCACCAGTGTTTGTTCCTAGTTTGCTGCCTGTGCCATATAACAGACAGGCATCTCTTCCAAGTATGGTTATTGTTTTTCAGCATGCACTATATAAAGGCTTGGCATCTTATTTAGGGGTCGTTCCCAATGTGTGCTGGATAAAGAACTGGCTTAGTTCCTGACCTGTAGCCAATGTTTCAGAACAGAAAACGGATGGGTGGATAAATGCAGGGATCAGCATTAATAAGGCGACAGGGAAAAGATGAACTGCAAAGGCTGTGACTGATGGAGATGGAATTGGTGACATAAGAGACAAATGAGCGTTTGCAAAGGTTTACAGTTTCCAAAGAGCAGCTTGAAGACGGCAGGTGGGCCTGCATCAGATGATCTCCGGTGTCTGATGGGCTAAGTAACTTAGAAGCGTGGGGTTGAAGAAAGAGACGCTGAACGGGCCGAGTTACTGGACCGAGGCAAGCGGCGTGACAATATTTATCAGGTACACAGTAAGAGAAAGTGGAAATGACTGCTCTTGTTTAAGACACGACATAAAGGCAAGTGCGGTCGAATCGTAACAGAAAAGAAGGCCATACCATAACATTCACCCATCTACTTGCTGAACCCCCTCAGTCCATGACAGTCCAACACTGGATACGGCTGCTCACACCGGGCCAGTTTAAAGCTGGAATACATCAACATACTTTGAAATGTGAAGCACACCGCCATCTGTGTGACCAGGTTTGGTGCCCCCCCTCACCCATCTGATTACCGTGTGGGATGCCTTCCCCAGCCTCACACCACGTTTCTTTGCAATGGCAGTAGTCTCACGTGCCGAGCTGGAACTTGTGAAGCCCCACCAGCTGCGTGTGCGACGCTGACCGATTCTACTTTTTGCTCAAGCCTGCACCTTCTCCCCGTGGCTGGTCAGCTGTGCGGATTCCCCGCTGCCATGAAAGGTGAGCAACGCAGGCCAATTCAACCGACTTGAGCGTATGGGTACTTGACCCCCTAATGCTGTCATGTATCACATCACGTACCTTAACTGTGTTCTGTGCATTTGGTTTCCAATTCCGTTACTACTGCTGCTGCTGCTGCTGTTGTACTGGGTTGAATTGCCTGCATGGTCAACCCTGGATTTTCTGCATAATCCCACAGTCCAGGGGTGTGGAGGTCAGGACATTTAAACTACTACGGGTGTGACAGAGCAGTTCACATCTCGCAAAAGGACGTATGTTGAACAGAGACTATAAAGAAAATGGATGAATGAGCGGTCTACTTCATGGACACACTCCGCTTGGCAGATACCTGATGAGGACAACAAGTTAGACATCAAACATCAACAAAACAGAAAACCCCAATAGCATCGCGCCTTCACCCACCCACACTAAATAAAATGCCAAGTCTTGTAAAGCAGCTCCTGCGTGTGTGTCAGGCACCAAACAGTTAGATAGCTCTGTGGCAACAGCTGCACTTCCCAGGCAGCCAGGCAAACGCGAGATAACAGCCCTGGCAGCACTGATAAGAGAGGCATTTACAAGCAGGAGGCGAGGCGAGGTGTGGCATGGCCAGGGCAACCCCCCCACCACTTGGCTTGAAGAGTGCTAGAGCTGAAAATTTGATACGACACTTGGGGCAAAGGCCTAGTCCTCCAGTGGACAGTCACCTCCTACTGCTCCAGAGTACTCGGTCTCAACTCCCAGTGCAGTCACACCTAGTGTGGTGGTGGTGGTGGTGGTGGTGGGGGTCACATGCCTCAGTATACTTCGCTTCACCCTGTGACAGACTGACTTGGGCTAACCTGAAATGCATGAAGCAGATGCGTTAATCTGTGGTTTCAGTGGCTTCCTTTCCTCTTCACCTTCACAGTTATCCATCCCTCACACACTTTAAAACGGCTCAGCTTCTGCAGCGAGTAGGCATTAAGGAAGCAAAACGAACGAGCCTGAAGCTGTAGACATTCCAAAAAGTGCTCAAGCCTGGAAATTTTGAGTGAACAGTGCAAATGTTTGCCCACAGGGCACAACACATTGAAACCTTCTTCGTCCAGAAAGGAAAGAGACCGTTGGCTGCAGGGAGACGTGGAACTGCCAAACGTCAAGAAGTTGAAGCAACTCAAGGCCTTGCTCCCAAATGAAAGTAATAAGACGAGTTTTCAATCCGCTCTACTGGACTTTGGAGAGTAACTTCTGGACGGTCTCTCCTCACTTTCTCAGTGGTCGGAGCTCTGGGTAAAGGCGATCACACAGACGTGGCTGGCTGACATGAGCGGCGTGTGTCGGCCACAAGACGTCGGGAGGTCCGCTGTAGCATTCACATATTGAGGGGCACCAGCCGAGGCAGTCAACACAAACACAAAGGATATTTAAGTGAACATTTTATTGACTTTGAACAATGTGTCCATTACGCTGGTTCAGAGATATCATAAATAACAAAAAATGAATTCAGTACTGGACACTTTTATAAACACTTGTTTCTTGTCCTGGGATTTTAAAGTTCCATTTTTCAAGTTTTTGATCTTGGTTCTTTACCCCAAGACATAGCAAACTAAGGGAAAAAAATATATAAATAAAAAGCAGAAATACAAAAGGGAAAAAAAAAAAATTACCCACAACCCTGGGCAACAGCCTGTATCATTAACTTTTAAATAGTCCTACATAAATACTGCAGATTTTGTTTTGCAAAGTCACAGTAATATACAAAAAGATACATATGGTGTTCCTCAAAGTTTACATTTTTTTTGTTTAATTTTAAAAATTTTTTTTTTTTTTTAAAAGAATTCTTTAATATTTATATCCATCCTTACAGTGTACTTCTTAAGTCACTTTCCTCTCGTTTCTTTCGCTCCAGAACTTATACACCAAGATACTTTTGAAAACCTACTTTGATCTAATAATAATTTACCTGAAGAGAGACATGAAAAGGAAAACAAAAAAGTGAACAAGTTTTTTTCTACAAATACATTTTGAAATTGTCCTGTGATACTCACACAGTCTCTGTGAATAATGCCTGCAATAAATACACAAGTCACAAGATACTGTTTTGTAAGGCCTCTTCAAAAATAAAGAATTAAAAAAATCCCTGATGGTTAGTTTGGCTTTCTCGGTCCCCCTGCATTCCGTAATCACCTCACAGACATGCAGCAACGGGCTTTATTTGCCAGATCCACCAACCTTCTGCGAGTCTTTTTGCCTCCTTGAAGTGAAGGCAGCAGCTTTTGAATCGGACTAATCTTCTTACCTTTACCATGCGTCTTATTCTCGAGAACCCCCCCCCACCAGCCCCCAACCCCAAGCCTTCAAGCCCAGGCTCAGATGAAGCTGCTTACCTGTCCAATGCCCCTTTACCCTGCCTAGACCAACTCTTGCAACCATTCAACGTGTCAGCCATTTCATCTAGCGAGTCTGCTGTTTCAGTTCTCCTGAGTTTAGAAAACCTGGCTCAAACTGGAGGATTGCAATTCATTTATTTATACATATGAATAAATATGCACAAACACACACACACACATATATATAAATAAATAAAGCAGCCAACGTTCAACGCAATCCTTCTGTTACCACCTCTCTTCAGCAAAAAAAATGTCCTTTATTATTTTTTTACTAGTGCAATCAAGCAAATTATCCTCGTAAATAAAGCCCACCCCTCCCCTCAGGGTCCTGCTCCATGACCTGCAGTTGTTCTACTGCATGCGATCAGATGGCACCTGCTGGGCCGGGTACTGGACAAAAGCCTGGTTGGAGGTTGCTGCAGTCGAGAGTGGCTGTTGCAAAGCCGAGGTAGGGTAACTGTAGCCCACAAAGCCTGGCGAGGCTGCATAAGGGTACTGCTCATAAGCACTAGAGGCATACTGAGAGTAAGCAGTACTGTAGTCCATGTAGGGAGAAGTGACCGAGGATAGCTGGGTGGGAATGAGGACACTGGGCTGAACAATGGCTTGAGGATAGATGAACGGCTGAGTAAGCCTGAAAAAGAAAAACAAAAAACGTTACTTGCAATTAAAGGGCACAATGAGCCCCATGTTGCCCTGAAAGAGACAGCAAAATAGGATCAGTTGGTGCACCTAAAAGGCTCATGCTGGTAACACCAGATTACGCATCAATGCTCAACTGGAGGAGTCCGTAGTAGCCTGCATTTGTTAAAGATTTCAATAGGACAGTCCTTCATTAATGCCATCCTCAGCTGGCATGCACAGAAAGACCTCACACACTATTTCGGATTCAAACATCGTTGGTGAGGAAGAGGGATTGGAATACATCTTTTGGACAGGAAACGCACGTTTGCAGCCATACATCACAAACAATACAACTATACTGGCAAAGGTATGCGCTGTGTGTCAGTTTACGCTGACAAAACAAATAAAATACCGGGGCAGATTGTCTCCACCTCACGACAAACATCTTAAGAGAGTGCATTAGTTTCAGTGTTACTGGGGCATGAGCAGTAACTGGCTCCATTTAACATGACAAGGTTTTACTCTGGCTGACCGAGAAGGCTCGGGGCTTCGTCAGTATTAAGACGATACTAAATGGCCGTGTTAACCATCTTTCCCAAAAGTAAGCCACATTCCATTGTGCAGCGACAGCAAATGACAATGACATTTCCTGAAACTGCAGGGCTGATAACCAACAGATCAGTTATAGCAAGCGGCACACCGACTCACTGGTGGAATATTACAGATCAGGTAAATATGTAAAGAGATCCGTTTGGCGGAGACGTTCAAAAGAAAGTTCAACTAATGAAAAGTAGAGGGAGGTGCATTTAAGCACTTGATTCCCAGGATGTGAACACATGGGACAGCTCAAAAATTACCAGCTGGGTTTATTTAGCATGGCTGAATTAGGCTAGAAATAGAGCTGGAGAACAAAAAGATATAGGGCCTTACTAAGAAAATACAAACCGAACTTTCAGTTGATTAGGCAGGGGAAAAAAAAAATTATAATAATAATAATAATAATCATCATCAACCCCACCAAACAAGTCTTAATATCTACCTGCTGTTGAAAGCATCTTACTGAGATGTATTGGTGCTGTTAAACAGTAGAATAGAGACTGGAACGTTTTTAGCATCATTCCTAATGCCAATAAACTACCACAGAAAAGGAGAGGCCAGAGAGGTGGCAACATGTCGTGGCTGTGAGAAGGCAACACTCCTGGGACCATGCAATCCATAAAGCAGCCTTGGAAACTTGGCCATTTAAGAGCAGCTCTTGGAGAGTTCAAGTGTAATGTCAGTGGAGCAAACACGGGGTCGACAGTGACCCTGGATATCACTGTGGGGCGAATCTGGAGATTAAACCTGATCTGCAGATTTTCAAAAAGTGGCCTCAACAGTTTTAACCCAGGAGGGAGTATAAAGAGAGAGTGAGAGGGGTGCAGAGCACACACCAATTTAAAAAGAAAACTTTCAAGTTGCATGGAAGTCAAGCGGGCAAGATATGTGCTAGGTATGGAAATACAAACCCTTGCAGACTTGTATTTGTTACTGCAGGTTGAGAAAAAAGTTCGAACATCCAAAACCTCCGAATGCTGACATGACACCAGAAATAGAAAATTCTCTGCTTAGATTCAAGTGTGAAAATGTGTCAAAATGGCTTTATTCTTCTGGAGTACAAAGGGTTATGGGCAAACCACAGGCAGTTCAGAAGCTAAGCATGTTCGGGCCTGGCCAATACTTGGATGGGAGACCATCCAGGAAAAGCCTTGGGTTGCTGCTGCAACCCTGTGGTCTGAACGTGGATCCCAATGACCCAGTTCAGCGACACAGACACTGTGCTGTTTTAATGGTGCGGTCCTTCAGATGAGATATAACACGGACATCCTGACTCTTGGTGCTCATAAAACATCCCTTGGCATCTGACATCCTGCGTAAATATCCCACCATGCCCTAGTCATTCAGGCTCCCTAATCATCCCTGGTCTCTAATTGGCTCTTTTTCTCTGACCACTTCACCATCTAACAGCTAAAGTGTGGCGAGTGTACTTGTGCAAAATGGCTGCCATCACATCATCTGGGTGGATGCTGCACATTAGTAGTTGCTGAAGTGGCTCCCCATACTTTGTGTAAAGTGCTTGGGCAATACATGATCAATGCTCCACAGGGGAATGAGAACAAGGTCCCACAAAGCTTCAAGTACTGCAAGGAAATGACACAGGATTGACGACTGGGACAGGGGTATTTTGTGAAGTGCTCAAGATTACTGTAGAAAAACCAGATACTGCTACAAATCACCTTTTATGTTGGCAAAGGCAGGTTGTTGTTTCATGTATGTGCACCCCCGCCATTTGAAAACTGCATGCAGCCACTGGGTTGGTCAATTAAGGACTTCCTGCACAGCAGGTATTATGGGAATGAACGCTGGCAGAGATATTCCTGACCAGTTTCCTGAGAACAACGGAGAGCCTACTGTATATAAACTGATGAAGACAGACAGACAGACAGACAGACCTTCGTCAGTGCAAACATGCAGCATTTTCACTCTTAAAAGGGAATTAACATACAGTCCACACATCATATTAATCACTTTTTGAGGTTTAATATCTCTCATGTCAAATAAATTATTCTGCATCCGAGGCATCAACTTGCTAGTTTGGCTACACTTCCCTACATCAAGGGTATCTTCAAAAATTTCTCATTATGTACATGCAAAAATTCCAAAAACCAAAAATTTGAGAAGTCTAAAATTCTTCCGGTCCCAAGTATTTTGGATTAGGGATACGTAACCTGTATTCAGTTTTTCACTTTCTTTATTCCACCCTTAATTTACTTACAAGATTCCACCCATTATTTTGATAGCATTATCTTTACTTGACCACTTATCATAAACCTATTAAAAACAAAAACCAATAGCAATAATGCAGAGAGATGGTCTATGTATAGTAGGCTTCACATTGCAGTTGGCACCAAGGGCAAGGAATTATACCACCTCACATTGCAGGGGCAGGGCCAGCCGGGTTTGCCACCTTCCAGTATTTACATGCCCAACCTCCTGTTGCTTTTCAATATTATTTAATAACATGCTTTAGTGAAAAGTAGATCACAATAATATAATGTCTCTGATCAAATTAGATTAACTAGTTCTTATTTTTCTGAAGAAAATGGTTTATAGCCACAATCTATACTTCCTATAGAACTGATGCACACACAAAACTCCACATGAGCATTATGACTTGTTACCCAATTAAGAGTAAAAATCAGGACAGAGTCTCCGAGGCTCACTAGCAAGTCATAAAAACTTGCTCAGTTAGATCATATGTATCCATACCTGTTAGTGAAACACACCATTGTCCTGATCAAAAGAGAAAGTTCAGGAAGCATAATGCCCATTTTTTTTAAAAAAAAACTAAGTATTAAACAAAATATTTTGACATTTAAAGGAATCCATGTACAAACCAACTGTTAGACAATGGTGACGGCCTTAATTACCCTACATAGACGTCCAGTAAGATGTTTATTTGTATGAAGAATACCTGGACCACATCTCCTAAACACTCCTAGTGAGACAGATACTCATGGTTCTACTTCAACAGAAGACCAACAAAGAATGAAACTAATAATCCTGCTTATATTTGTAAAAAAAGATATTGCATGAAGAATGATCTCTGCACAAGCGAGTTTACAAACAAATGCTATATATTCTTTGCCTATCTCAAAATTACTCTCCCATGATCAAAAATGGCTTGAAAGCCTGGGTTAAGGGGGGTTTAGGGTGCTACCTTTTTGTGCCTAAACCTGAACAACCAACACACACGCATAGACTTCAGAGTTTGAAGTACTAAAGCAGAGCATCGGTCAGATAGCAAAACACACCAAATATTTCAGCAAATCTGTCAAAGCATGGATTAAAAGAGTAACATTTTCATATTTTTGAATATTCAAGTCAAAAGGCAAATCCTAACTCAATACAAATGTTATCGCAAACCATAAAGGAATGTACACATGCAAAACACCAGACAAATAGTCAGGTTCGTAAGTATTTGGACAGTGACACAATTGTCATCATTTTGGTTCTGTACATCGCCATAATGATTGGAAACAAAGCAATCAACATGTTTAACAAAAATACGAGCTGTTTAGAAAAGACAGACATTTTTAAACATGGTCCCCCCCCTATTTCCAGGGGCTCAAAAGTAAAACTAAAATACAAGGATAATTTTTAATACTTGTTTGAAAACCCTTTACACTCAATGTCTGCCAGAAGTTTGGAACCCATGGCCATCTCCAAGTGCTAGGTTTCCATCCTACTGATGCTCTGACAGTCCTTTACTGCAGCCGTCTTCAGGTGCCGATTGTTTGTTGGACTTTCTGCCATCAGTTTTGCCTTCAGCAAGTGAAATGCATGTCCAATTGGGTTGACGTCAGTTGATTGACTTGGCCATTCAAGAATATTCCACTCCTTTGCTTTGAAGAGTATTTGGTTTGCCCTCACAGTATGTTTTGGCTCATTGCCCATCCGTATTGTGAAGCATCATCCCATCAGTTTTGCAGCATTTGTCTCAATCTGAGCAGACTGTAAAACCCTGTTCACTTCACAATTCATCCCGTTACTTCTGTCAGCAGTCTCATCTTCAATAAACACCAGTGACCCACTTCCATTGGCAGTCACGGTTGCTCATGTTGTAACACTGCCTCCACCATTTTTCACAGATGAAGTGATATTCATCGGTTCATGAGCCAGTTCTTCTCTTCTACATATTCTGCTCTTTCCAACATTCTGGTATCTGAAGGAAACTGTTCTAGAACTGGACAGGCTTTTAAAAAAAAAAAAATGTTTTCTGGCAAAAGCTAATCTGCCCTTCCTATGCTTGATGTTCACCAGTGGTTTGCACCTTGTGCTAAATCCTCCATCTTTACTTTCTGCAGTACTTTGGTGACGACAGGCCCATCTCCCAGAGTGTTCTTGGTTTGTCCAAATTTTATGACGGGGATCATCTTCCCAAAGGACAGAATACTGTGATCATCCACCACAGCTGATCTTGTGTTGCCGGGCTCACCAGTGCATTCCTTCTTTTCAAGGATGTACCAAATGGTTGATTTGACCACTCCTGGTGTTTCTGCGCTCTCTCTCTCTCTAATGGGTTTGTTACGTTTTCTCTGCTAATGAATTGTTTTTATTTGCAACAGCAGCTATTTGGACTTCATATTGACAGATCACAGCCACAGCTTCCTAATGCAAATTCCACACTTGGAATCAATTCCAGACCTTTTACCACCTGGCTATGGAACAACCTTGTCCGTCAAATGTCCAAATACTTTTGAGCCAATGGAAATGGTGGGACTATGCAGAAAAAATTGCTGTCATTCCTAAATGGCTCATACAATAATTTTGGTAAACCCCTTAAATTAAAGCTGAAATTTTACACTTCAATCACATGATGATTGCTTAATAAATCGTGGTGGTGTACAGAGCTAAAATTATGAAAAAGTCACTGCACAAATACTTTTGGACCCGATTGTATGTAGTACTTGTACAAAATGCTTTTTTATATTATATAAATAATATAATTTCTAAACATACAAACTCACCGACTTGATCTCCTTTTTAAAAAAAAAAAAATAAATAAGTTATGAGTTGTGTATGAGCCCATGCTTACTGGAGTAGGCAATGTGATTTAGTGTTAATGTAGTAGGACTAACACTCAGGACGGTCTCCACCTGAAGATCCAATCCTACTCTACCTTAGGACATTGGGTAGATCAGTTAACCTACCGTGTTCCTCCTAAACTAAATATACAGTGAAGGTCCCCGAGTGGCCCAGTCAGAGCCCAGACTTGAATGCGATTGAACATCTCTGGAGAGATCTTAAAATGGCTGTGCACCGACACTTCTCATCCAACTTGATGGAGCTTGAGAGGTGCTGCAAAGAGGAATGGGGGAAACTGGCCAAGGATAGGTGTGCCAAGCTTGTGGCATCATATTCAAAAAGACTTGAGGCTGTAATTGCTGCCAAAGGTGCATCGACAAAGTATTGAGCAAAGGCTGTGAATATATATGTACATGTGCTTTCTCAGTTTTTTTATTTTTAATAAATTTGCCAAAATCTCAAGTAAACTTTTTTCATGTTGTGATTATGGGGTGTTGTGTGTAGAATTCTGAGGAAAAAAATTAATTTAATCCATTTTGGAATAAGGCTGTAACATAACAAAATGTGGAAAAAGTGATGTGAATACTTTCCGAATGCACTGTATAAATAAAGTAAATAAAAAAATCACCTCAACCCAACGCCGTATTTGAATGGAGCTCTGGGTTGGTAACTATTGTAGAAAGACAACTGTACAAATAATAAATAAATGCATTCTCGACTATATGGTTTCTTTTACTACTGTCTGTATTCAATACACAGAGAAGCTCTTTGCAGAATAAAACAATGACTAATTAATAACTGGAAAATAAAGACATTTCAAACAACACAGTATTATTTTAGCTCACCCTGTCAAAAACATTTTAATATTTATGACTTTTGAACAAGAAAGGTCAACTTGCCTACTCAAGACAAGAAATGTGATTATTTCAAAATATAAATCAAGCTGTATACCAAGGTATAACTAGATTTCCTTGAACTGTTGCAGGAGGTCTCACTTGACTGGGTCCCTTAAAATGCCAACGGACATACAGAGTTATGTCTACTTTTAATTAATTGCAGCAGCAAGTGCTCAACGCGTACACAGTACACACGTGAACAGTAATTGAAAAAAGTTTATTGGGGGTTATTGAAATTAAGTACTAATATCAATTTAATATTCATTTGAATGTAAATTAGAAACATCTTATGTACTTTCTTAAAACATGAATTTTCCTTTAAACAATAGATTTTACCCTCCCGTATTGTTGAAGGTTATATGATGCTTGACTGACATCATAGCATTTTTAGGAGTACAGTTCAAAAGTTGGCATGAAGAACCATTAAAGAACACATTGTAGAGATTTGTTTTTTAGGGTACTTGCTGCTGCCTGGGAACACTAAGTCATTAAGTTAATATTTGTATGTGTCTTTGAAATAACAGTCAAGTAGAAAGCTACAATATTTCTGTTACACCTAGAAAACAATTGATGCTGCTTTAAATAACTGTTAAATTGACCAAAATTCACACACCCCACCCAACCATTTAGTAAAAGCAGTACACAAATCCCAAACTGGTCCCCAAGGAAAGATTAAAAAATAAAAAAATAAATAAAAAACACGAGAATCCACCCCACACCACACACGTGATTTAAAATTGCACTTCAAGCTCAAATCATTGGTCACCACAAGCAGAAGCCATGCCACACTAGAATGAGGGTGGGAATGAGTTACATGAGAAAAAGACAGTTGAACAGCACCATAGCACAGCACTCCACAGCACGCACACTGCAAAGCCGGTGACTGGACCTAGCCTGGACGAATGGCATCGTTGCATCTTAGGGAAAGCCTCCGCCCTTTGAGACACAGGGTTTATCCTAACCGCCATCAGTTGTTCTCAACCTGTCCATGTGACCAAGAGTGCCAAAGAGAAAGATGTTAGAAACATACAGACACCAGTGCAGATTTTCCTCAGTGACCAAGTCATAGAAGATCATTTCCTTGCTGATGTACTTTTTTCAATTATTTGCTTTAGAGTCAATGTTCAGGCCTTTTTGTGAGAGAAAAAAAAAAAAAAGGGTGGCACACTAGGTTGGGCTACATAGTTGCCACATAATCCATCAATCAGCTCAGCAATGGAGTTCAGACACAACAGTATTTGTAAAGTTTCAGTTGTTAAAGTGCAGAAAACCATTCATATGCCCTTGACTATATATATGCCCACATACTCACGGGAAATACCTTGCCAGGGGGGAAAGCACACAACATAAGATCCTTGTGAGAATCAGCCATTATTTTCCTTGCTGAACCAAAGGGTCCTAGAAACTGGAAAATTCTAGTAGTGAATAATCCCACCAAAGTATTTTTTTTTTTTTTTAAATAAATGACTGGTCAGACCAGGCCCCACCCAGTCCAGCAGCAGGTCAGAGCATATGCAACCAACAATAACCCAAGAGACACCTGAAAAAACAGAACAAATGAAATGCGTCAGACTCCAAGAAGCCCGTTTCCTCTTCCGTGTCTGTATGCCGAGGTGGCCCTGCTCAGCATTCTATCAACCCATCTTGCTGCAACCACCAACACATTTTGTGACAGCGAATTTAAATTTCCTATGCTGCAAATGTAAGGCTCATTTGAGAAGTCTCCATTTTCCTTAAGCAGTGTTCCACCCTTGAGTCAAGGTTACCAATAAAAACTAGTGCATTTATTTATATACACACACACACACACACACACGGTACATGCACCTCTGGTCTACACATTTGTCTACTCCCTTATCTCCCAGTCTTTCCAAAACAGAAACACTTAACCTAGTTATTAACACTTCCTCCAGTCACCCAAAATACAGAACATGAAAAACTTGAACTGTTTTGCAATTCCTCACTAGCTACCAACAGTACTACTTCCTAAGGGTGCAGAGCTGGAAAAGCCTGTGCAAGCCAGAGCCACAAGCTTTCACACAAGTGCAAACAAAGCAGCATTATATCTGGATTCATGGAAAAGTATCATACAGTAACACACACCCGACACAAGATCACTTGTGCACCTTGACCAAAGTATTTCATTAACAAAAAGGATACAGCTGCACTTCCACCCATCTAGCAAATTGCAGCCATTTTTGCCATTTGTAAGCAGATTTCTAATTCAACAGTATGAACTAGAAATTTCAGCTGGGGCTTGTTACTCCGAAGTACCCAGATGATATACCCCAGTTGTTACTTTTATCTATGTAACTTGTGTCTGCCTTTATATCCCTGCTTAAGAGGTAACATCTGCTCACTAAAAGGAAAGGCTAGGAAAGGCAAATGTACTGCAGATTATGCCACCATAAGACATTGCTGCATTGCTTTATAAAAATCATTTTGTAATATCCTGCAGTTTATCAAGTATTTATATTAAAATCAAACACTTTCCAAATTATTAAAATAACAATGTTTAAATACTATGAAAAGTTCTCTTAAATTTAAAGTTCTGCTCTTCTAAATGGAGACTTGTAATATACTAATCAAATTCTACTCACCAGAAATGCATTTACTCTCCCCTAATCTTAAGGTATTAAGATTTTAGCTTTCTGCACCACATTTAGGCCCTCTGGAATTTCAATTTATCTATCATAGTTCCTCCATGCTTCAAGTGGGGTACTGATATAAACAAAAAATTTCAATGCAAGGATTTGGCCAAGAACAGAACAGAAATGCCTCATATTCCTATATGTAAGAGAGATCAGAGCCGACTATACATTCTTAGAAGGTTGGTGTCCTTCAACATCTGCAATAAGATGCTGCAGATGTTCTACCAGTCGGTTGTGGCGAGTGCCCTCTTCTACGCGGTGGTGTGCTGGGGAGGCAGCATAAAGATGAAAGACGCCTCACGCCTGGACAAACTTGTTAAGAAGGCAGGCTCTATTGTAGGACTAAAGTTGGACAGTTTAACAGCTGTGGCAGAGCGACGGGCATTAAGCAAACTCCTGTCAATCATGAATAATCCACTAAATTCTCTGAACAGTGTCATCTCCAGGCAGAGAAGTAGCTTCAGTGACAGACTTTTGTCACTCTCTTTCTCCACCGACAGACTGAGGAGATCGTTCCTTCCCCACACTATGCGACTCTTCAATTCCACCCGGGGGAGTAAATGCTAACATTACTCAAAGTTATTGTCTGCTTTTACATGCACTTTTATTACTATTTAATTTAATATCGTTTTTTGTATCAGTATACTGCTGCTGGATTATGTGAATTTCCCCTTGGGATTAATAAAGTATCTATCTATCACTTGTAAACAGACTTCTCATATTATCTCTTATAATTATATTATCACACACACATATATATACATATAGTTCTTTGAATTTCCCTTTTGGATTAATAAAGTATTTATCTATCTATCAAACTGCATTGAAACGTTTTAAAATCCAGCCCTACATGAAGCAACCCCTTTAGACTCTACTTAGGGTAGCCCAGGCAAATGCAAGGTGGCATCAGGTGGTTTAAGGCAGCTAGGAAAGGGAGGTCTGAAATACTACTCAGGCACTCGGTCAAGCCCAAATGCATTTCTAAAAAGGGATAACAGCAATTCACAAAAATATTACTTCTGAAAACCAAACTAAACATAATCCGAAGGCGAATCTGCTCTACAACAGTGACATCACTCACACACACACACACACACACCCCCTTCTCTGGGGGGAAAAAACATTTACCCATAAGAGTAGAAAAGCCAATGGGAATTTCTCTCTAGAGTCTTTATGAGGAGCTCCTCTGAGGAAATGCAAGTCTAGGATGGTTTAACACCACAATATTCCCACATTAGCTCATTACTTAAGTAGAGTAGAAACCGTATATGAGAGGTGGGGGGTCTTAGATCACAAGTGTGAATCTTACCGGCAACAGTTTATAGAAATGCAGCACACAAGTGTTACTGTAACTTTGCCTATATTCACCAGTGATAAAAGTGTGAAACGTTCTCAGATGAATTTTACTATGATGGTTCAAAACAGGAAACCAGAAATGGGAACCCTTAGCATCTTAAGCCAATTAAACTAGCATTGTAGCTCACAATTTCACAAGATTAACAACCAGAAAAAATATCGTGCAAGACTTCATAGGAAGTAATCTATATAATTGATGAAAACCCAATTATACTTCTTTCAAGCACATTCTTAAATTAAACTCTAAGACTCCATTTTAGATGGTATACCTGAAGTTTAATCAATTGTGTAGTAGAACAGGAGCCGTCACATACCTCAATTTGGACAAGAGCATCAAGTAAAAAGACTGGCACTGGAAATTGAGAATACTTAACAGAAAATATAAATTAGCAAATGCCTACTCAAGTGCCGAGGTATGTGGGGATGGGATTATTTAAACTTCATAATCCCTATCTAGGCACTTTTAACTTTTGAGACCAGTTTAAATTGTTTTATATAAAGCACTGTACTGTACTATTACTTTTGTGTGACAAGCCAATTAAAGTCAATCACACACACACACACACACACACATCCTGTTCCAAAGATCTGCATTTGAATGCCAGCCAACATACAGTAAGCATATTCTCCTCATGTCTACATGGGTTTCACACGAGGTGCCCTACAGTTTGTCCCATAATATCAAAGACTGACATGTGAGGTTAAGTGGCGACTACACTAACCCTGCATGGCGTGAGCGTGCACCTTGTCCAAAGTTAGACTCTTGAAGTTTGGTACAGATTAGGATTATAACAGTTTTGTGTGGCCCTACCACTGCTCACCCAATCTATGAATATTTGCATTCCTTAATTACGTAGGCTGCCCTACCTATGCTTTATCATAATGTCACACTAAAATAATCAAAACCTCAAGAATATTAATGTCCGCAGTGTATAGATCAGTATTTGAACCCAGGTCCTTGAAGCCATACGAGAGTGGCCAACCAACTACAGTGCACCAGTAACAGTAAAGCTGGTTTTTAAAGCCACATTATAAAGTGAATTAAATTTCAATTATGTAACATCATATAAACAAATCGTTAAGACCATTTAAACAAAAGACTGCTACTGTTTGAAAACAATCAAATAAGATCAACAGGGCATCTGCCTCAAGATTAAAGAATGTTTTTGAGCTGCTCACAAGAGTGCCATCTAGAAAAGTGCATAAGCAGATCATCTAATGGAACAATAAGTTGATACCTTAGAGAGAAACAAACTATGGATGATTCATAAAGAAGCTCTAAAGTATGCCCTGACAATAGGAGTCAAATCTGGAGCACACTGAATGCCTGTTTTAAACTTGATATGCAGTGAATATAAACTTAACAACAAAACTTGTTTACTGTCATTTCACAACTTCAATTAACAGTTATAAAAAAAAAACAACTTAATGATACTATCAAAAGACACCACCATTTTCAGCCATACCACTGTAGGTTTTCACAACAGACATCCTTACAAGGCAACAACACGCATGCTTCACACTTACCCATACTGTCGATGTATCAGCGCAGGATGAAGCTGCTGAACACCAAGGGCAAAACCTACATGTGATGGGCGGCACACAAAAAGGAGGAAAAAATAGTTAGGATATGAGAAGGCATTTATATAAAAAAAAATAAAAAAGAAAGAAATACAAACCACAGTTCAAGAAGACTACACCACAAAAATCACAAAGGCAATTGTAACCCCTCTAATACTTCTTCCAGAACACATAACTACTGAGGTTCATTATTTTAAATCTAGATTATAAAATTCATTGCTATCATTGACATAAGATACAGGTGTTCAATGTCAAGCAGAGCCTCACCCGTCTGCAGGCTCCTAGGCTTTGCACCCAGATAAGCCAGGTTCACATTGGCCTTTCGTCCATCAATGATAGGATTGGGATCTTTGCAAGCCCGTTCTGCAGCACTTCGATCAGTCATGGTCACCTGTGGGTAGTATTCAAAATTTACACAATTACTCCATTACCACTGTTAATGCATGTTAGCTCCACATGACCAGATCGATATACTTGTGAGAAAATAACTACTGAATGAAATTAGCAAACAATAACAGCTATGGCCAAATGATTACATTAGCATGGTGCAAAAAATAAAGGTTTTGGACAACAGGAGGAAATGCAAAGCAACGGGCGAACCATACAAACTCTAGGTAGTGGCAATGACCTGCTCAAACATGGGGCAAGAGAGTGGAGAGTGGAAAGGTGTTTACCAGAACCGAGAATTCAGCAGGATTTAAAATAGCCTACACACAAAAGTACAGCTAATGATAGCTGATCTGACTTTAAAGGACTTGTTTCTGCTGGAATACCCATATTGTGTTTCGTGGGATTTCATGTAAAAAAGCCATAAACAAAGCAGTGAGAAAATATTTATCCAAAAAACACCAGTTCTGAGTCAGTTGCACAGTGACATGAAGAATCACCCACAGGAACTCTCATTTCTTTCACATCCTACAGGACAATAAAAACAGGCCCATCCTGTCTGACAGCTTGCAAGCTCTGCTATGTGTTGCCGTTTATTTTTGACACCAGAAGAGGTTAGGTCCTGGGGGTTTTGGGAGTCACGGTGGTTACCCTACTAAGCTTTGTTTGCTGCCTACTGCAGGAAAGGAAAGAGTAATGTTGAAGTTATAAAGTCTTACCCAATAAAAGTGCAGCACTAAAGGTTTCATAATACATTTGTTCATATACAGTGTAGCATTCTGACATACAGTACAACTGTTTTTGGAAATTGGCATTTCCATTGCAATGCTGCTTCAAACATGTTATACTGCGTATCGAATAATCATCTAATAACTGGATCCCTGCACAAGATGGAACAAGGATGAAAAGGTTAAAATGTTCCTGGTGCTCTATTATTCATTTAATCGCTCACTGAATTGGAAACACTTCTTACAAATGTCTAATTAAACTTAAAAATACATTCAAGAACAGGAAATTCTAACCTTTCACACTGGTGGGACACTGGTAATGAATCGTTAATTTGATATAGTGATTTAGGTTTTCTAAAAGCTTGCCCTTCGTTAATCTGCACAGTTTTTGCTTTGCTATTCCTTGTGGACATTTTCAACGCTGAAATCTTTCAAGGTATAAGCAGTACACACAACACTTCTCTTAATGGCTACAGAGGGCATGCATTTATTATGAACAATTGTGTACAAGTACAGGAGCAGACAGCCTGTAATTACCTCAACGGAGTTGCAGACTAGAAGACATGATCTAGAAAGTGAAGGGAGCAGCTATTGTTCCAAAGTGATCAGGTTTGAAGAATTTCAGCTTCACTGACATAACCCTGCCTGGTCCCCAACACCTCAGCCTTGGTGAGAAAGGACAAGCCAATAGCACAATGTCTATTAGTAACCAGGAGGATCTGGGGTGAAGACAACAGTTTTAAAAGGAGGCAAAAATGTCTAAAGGTTTTTGTTTTTTGTTACCAACTAGAGGATGTGCAGCCAGATAATGGAAAAGGCAAAAGTAAAATGGAGAGGTGCACCTCACAATTATAGTGAAGGGCTGATAAAAACAGGATCCCAATGTGGCTGCCAAAAACAATTACTCGGTCATAGAAACATTATGTCAACACCACCTCCACCCCTACTCATTCTCCCACTGTAGATCAAGTTGTTAATGTGCAACAAACAGTACTTCCTCAGGTGTTTTATATGTACTCCATGCCTAAAGCCACTTCTCCATTTTAAAAACAAACATAATAAAAGTGTGCAATTATGCCAATAACCACAAGTAGCACAATCTAAGATACTTTTACAATTCACTTATCAATTACTCTTTCATTATTGTTCTTCCTAGTTTTAATTTTCTTTCAGTGCCTATAATACTTCCATGGTTCACCAACCCCCCTTCCTGCAGCAACTTCGCATCTCTGACGCTCACATATATGGATTTCACTTTCACCAAACAACAAATCTTAATTCTCACAGATAAGCCTCATTGGGAAGAAACACTACTCCCGACGGCAACACGAATTAGACGACCTACAAGTCTTCGACTTAAAGTTTAAAGCCAAACAATATCTACATACTTCTGTTATATCACTCATGTCCATATATTCGATCTCTTCGTTTTTACCTTTTCGTTAATATTGCATTGAATTTTGATTCTGTGTTTGTAATTACATTGTGACAACGCAACGTATAACTGCCTGTCAGTGAATATCGTTTCTTTCTCTCTACGTGAACTGTGTCTGACAATAACATTCACACAAATGAGAAATGATTGAACCGTGTGCGTGGTTGTAAATGTTGTAGATGTGGGCAGGAGTTTTCCAAATTTCTTTGCATAAAGCCTTGTTCTGCGGGGCTTGAAAATTTTCTCTTGCAGGATTTCACTTTCACCCAACAACAAATCTTTTAATTCTCGCAGATACGCCTCTTCGTTGGGAAGAAACACTACTATTCCCTGATGGCAACACGAATTAGATGATCTACAAGTCTCCGACTTAAAGTTTAAACAATATATTCGATCTCTTTTTGATGTTCCGTTATTTCACCAAGTAAGAATTTCCATTGGTTTGCACTAATGCTATCTTTACTATCCATTTTTTGAGACTTTTGGATTTTCACATTTCCATTATCTCTAACCTGCGTTTTTGAATTCTTTACAACGTTCTACTTTGTCATCTACTGTTTGTCTTATTTCCGGCCCTGGGCATGGCTAAACCCCTTCACACAAAGTCTCGTCTTCCGGGACGTGAAAGTGTCTCTCTGAGAAAGTCACGCCTCGTCTCTCTTCCTACGATTTTTTTTTATTACAATAGAGAGATAAAGACAAGATAGCATTATAAGATAGACAACATCCTAAACATCACTACAAAGCCCAGAGTCACTGTCTTAGTCCTTCAAGGCTGCAGACACTTTTTACAAGTCTTTACATTAAAAGGTTTAATAAGTGATAGTAAGTAAAACGGTAATGAACATTTAGAGAAGGCTAAGCTATGCCAGCTGTCTAGAGAGGAGAGTCAATTTCCAGATAAATTTTACAGCAGATAATAATTAGACATAGAAGAGTAAAAAAAGAAAAAAAAAAAAAGTTTGTCTGAACAAGTAAGCAACTGATCAAAAAGTTATTCAAAACAAAAAGGTAAAAATTGAACTTCCTAATATGGATTTATCCGACGTTCAGCTTTTCATGTCCAGTACAGTATAGGTTTTGGATTTTTTAATAAACATGTGCTTCATTGTTTTAAAAAGTAGCCATCATTATTACTAATGCGCAACAATCCTCTAATGGAAAGCCACAATTAAACAAAACAGCCTTAAGGCAACTGAAATTTTCTTAAAAGAATGCCATTTAAACTATGCTAGCATATAAACAAGTTTGCTGGCCAAATAGATTTATTTGGTTTCTCCTTTTAAAACAAAAAAGACTACCATCACCAGCCATAAAGCCCGCTCTTTTTCTGAAAGGTCATGGATGGAAGTCCTTCCAGGGCTATAAGCCCAGCAGTCAAGTGGAAGAAAAACTGGAGAATTAAGGCATCATTACCAGTCCCTAGAAACGTTCAGATAAATGCCTCCAAACTGAAGCAAATCTGATATTCAAATCAGCAACTTCCTCTTTTGCACACAGCAGCCAAAATAAAAACTTCTCTTTTTGCTTTTAGCACAGAAAACTGTTAACCCTCTGCTTCGAGCACAGACACAGGGTGAAGCTCTATGAAATCACCTCAAGTGTTCATACTGAAAATAGTGTGCAGCTAAAAAGTCGTGTTAAGAAGAGGCTGTAGTGCTCAGCAGTATTTTGTGAAAATTGATACGGTGACAAAGCAGCCTGCATTAATCAACATTACATTTTTATACACAACCACAGCAGCATAGTTTAAGAGTGGGCAACAACGACACAGAGATGCACATTTAAGGGTATTTACACTATATAAATATAACCTCAGTTAATAAGATGCCGGTCTCCATGTTCACTATTATCACTTTTAACAGCAATCGTCTTCATTGCCATTGCAGAATATGGAAATGCAAGCAGGGGCACTAATCAGTCTTATTTCTACACACACAACACATGGTCATAACCATTTAAATAAAACTTAATGTCTTGATGGTAGATAGTGTTTCAACTTTGTTCCAAGATTTTTCACCTAAAAGCTTCAAGGCAAGTTTGTTATACTCTCAGTGCTAGATAGTGACAATGTGTTGCAAGTTTATTAGCAAATGCAGGTACGAATTTCACTGTACTCCATACATTGGCCAGTAATGAAACTATAAAATAACCCTGTGTGTGCAATTGGAGTTACAAGTATTATAGGGCTAGAAATGTCCAGAGTACAGAAACCATTCTTAGATTAGAACATTAATCTAGACGAGAACAGGCCATTCAGCCCAACAAAACTCACTGTTCCTATCCATTTAATTATTCTAAAATAACATCAAGTCTTGTTTTAAAAATACCTAAAGCGCTACCGTCTAACCACACAACTTGTCTTCTGTGTTCCAGACTATAAACAACCTTACCTCAAAACTCCTATTTTCTTGCCTGAAAAAAAA
The DNA here is from genome assembly GCF_016835505.1 of Polypterus senegalus. Classification (NCBI taxonomy): domain Eukaryota; kingdom Metazoa; phylum Chordata; class Cladistia; order Polypteriformes; family Polypteridae; genus Polypterus; species Polypterus senegalus. Next base: position 29,400,489 of record NC_053167.1, read on the forward strand.
AAAAAACCACTCGCATGTTTCGCAATCTAGGCTTTAAGAAGTATTCTTGACACCGAGCTTTATCCGATAGCTTGCTGAACTGTCTCTCCTGTGGACTAGCACAAGGACTAGAGACTGCCCTAAAGTTGGTTCCTGCATCAGCTTTAGGAGCTAAATAATGACTATTAAAACTTGCACATTAAAAACAAGCTGGTGTCACTATTTAGTGGGCACACTTAATTAGGCAATACCCAACAGGTCAGAAAGCATGAACATTTCAGAATCCTTAAACTGTCCAAATTCTTATGATTTTCAAAAGTGAATGTCAATATGAGGAACACGTTATGGGTCATCATCCATGCAAATTGCATATGGCAAACAAAAACGTCTGCCAGGAGAAGGCAATTGATATAAATAGTTTTATCTGTTCATAAGTTATCAGATACACCTCATGATATGTGGAGTGCAAGTCAACAAAGGTCACACTTATATTATGCACTACTAAGGCCTAACCTTACTAAATAAAAAATAAAAAAATAAAAAATAAAAATAAAAACAAAAGAGAGAGTAGCAACTAGGCCGACTAGTGTGAGAAGAGCGAGAGGTAGGAATTATGAGGAGAGACTGAAGGAGATGAAACATTTCAGTTTAAAGTGACACGATCAAAAGTACATATCGTGGATTCCACCTGTTACTTTAAAAACATTCAACAGGGATAAGGTTGAAAACTAAGGAGCAGGTTTTGTACAAACCAAGTTTTACTTGATGCAAAGATCTATAGAAACAAGCAATAAATAAGTAGTGTGGTAGAGTGTAAGGCTTTAGTAACCTTCAGATCTCGACTTGATTTTATTGAAAACAATTTAGGTGGATAGGAAGGATACGCTTGTTTGGCTAAATGACCTGTAACAATCACAACTCATTTTACATCTAATTACACACACACACATACATATATATATACAACAGTGTTATCTATACTGTATATACACATATAGCATTCGCACAGCAGTCATCATTTTCTACCACTGTGAACTACAGAGACAGTTTATGGTCAAGTGACAGTCAAAGGTTGCATCTTTCATCCAACATCTTACCGTTGCCAACACTTTAATACACTCAAGTTCCATCTGGCTGTAGACTCATTACACAAGTCTTATACTTTAAATCACTACTGCTGCTAGTTTATCCAGCAAGATTAGCATCTGTACCAACAACTGCAAGCAGTGTGGCGCAGTGGTGAAGGTTTTAGACTTGTTACCCTGAAGACATAGGTTCTAATGGCACTATGGACACTGTGTGACAATTAGCAAGTCACTTCACCTCCCTGTGCCAAAACAAAAAACAAGATGCAAGTAATTGTATCTCAAATGTTCTGAATTGCCTTGGATAAAGGTGTCCTTGAAATAAAAGTAAATGAATGACTTGTGTATTTTGGTGACAGAGACTGACAGTGTGTGTTGCATACTGGACAGACAAGCAAGTAAAAATTAGACTGTACTCTTAACATGTTGCAACACTACTGCCACAAGGATGACGTTTCTTCCAAGGTAAAGGTGTTCTCTTCTACTATAGACTAGTGCTAAGTTCATGCAGTAGATTGAATTATGCTTATTCTCAAAGACCAAATAAATTGCAGGCACAGAGACAAGGGTGAACTATTCATTCACAGGAAGGCAAAACCCAAACTAACAGTTCACACCCAAAACATATGACACAAAATTCAGTTAAGTTGCCTGACAATTCTGAACTGGGCCAGTGCGAGTGTGGGTGGAATTCCAGTCCGAAACTGGTTCTTGAATTGCACACAATGCTGCCAGGATAGATCCCACCTCGATACCGAAATAAATTGAGCAGGTCAGAGAATGTTAACAGCTATTACAATTAATATACAGTATATATGATATATATTAGTATTGCAAACCAATGCCGTATTACAGCACAAGAATCCAGGTCTTCAATTTCAGGCAAGATATTAAGTTTATTTTATTCATCACTTGATTCCAATATTAAATTAAACAAAAGGGCCATTTTGTACGGATTAGATTTTACTAGATTCCAAAAGAAAGACTGCACTTACTTTCAACAGCTAAACATACACAACAGAAAGCAGAGTCTCTCTTTAGTATGTGCTGTCCTTCGTCAATGAGTTCTCCACTAACAATACCATCCTCAATGCAAACACCTGCTCATTTTCATAAAGGTGTGGTTTATTCATGAACTATATCTTTAAAAAAAAAAAACACATCTAGGAGGATTAAAGGAGGGGCCAACCAATAACAGACACAGAGCCTAGCTGTCTAATTCTAACATGTCCCCGTTTACTCTCAGGAAATCTGTTTCTGACCTTTTTCATTTCCCTTTAACATAAAGCTCTGCTGTGCTATATGAATCATATGTTGAAGTACTGAATACATTTAAAATATACAAATAGAGAAAAAACACATTTCCCCAAAAATACAATAAACTCATAAAAAGCTGTGCCATAAAAAAAAAAAAAAAGATCCTAGAGATAGCACTAAACATTTTTTGTTTTCATTTTTAGTGTTAACTGTAGATTAGGATTTTGGATTATTTAAGAGTTTTGATCACAATAAAAACTATCAATAAAGATACGGTGTGGAAAAACCACAGATTCTCCAGGAAAGTGCTAACATGATGGCAGTGCATGGTTAGCACAAACAACAAATGCCTTTTCCAATTTCTCCAGTCCTGCCTAAATAAAGGCAGACCTCTTGGAATCCGTGTGTGAGCCATCTCAACCCCCAACAACACACACGCGCCTTTGACGTTCTATTAGGCCTGCCATATAAAGCACCTGTGAAACGAAGCAAATTCAACAAGTGGGCCAGTTCTCACCGTTTAGAATTCATCCTCAGCTGAAAAGCAGCAGCTGTACAGGACACTGTTTGGGGGGCCGTTTGGTTCATTTCAAAACCATCTGGCACAACAATCCTACTTTTTTGCTTTAATTAAGAGGCAACGTTATTATTCTTGTCCTCTCATTTGCCTTACCATAATATCAAATGAATCGAGTGGAGGTGGAAGACGACACCACTACATCAAACCTCTACAGCGGGAAACTATTGGATCTGGAAAGAGCAGCACGAACTCTAATGGAATTTATTTAAAATCTTGGGACAGCAGAAATAATTTCTGCTTCGATAAACGCTCGTCTTGAAACACCAATACAATTGCAAAGGCATTTCCCCAAAGCTATTGAACAAATAGCGCTAACAGAAATCAATGACAACAACGGAAAATAAAATAAATAGAGGTGGCATTACACAGTAAGTGTATTTAAAAAGCAGACTATGAATTAGCATAGATCCTTTTTAACACCCTATTAACAAGTACTGCATTGTGACACTGTCTTGAGAAAAATATTTCAGTTGTTGCGTTGTCGAGAAACCTCTACCACTATTCAAGGAAGAAAGGGGGCGCACTTGTGGTCACCAAAACGGGGTGGACTGCAGCGTTACTTCTTATCTGTTTGGGGAAAACCTAGAAATTGCACTTCCTGACTCGGAAGTCCTTCAATTGTGACCATTTGAAACAATAAAAAACGTTTCAGAGGGGAAAAAAAAATTCACTTCAATAGAAAGAGTACAGAAAGTGTCGGGTGGGCGGGGGTGCCCGATGCAAAGCAGAAGTACAAGAGGCCAAATGGTTCATTATCATTCAAGTCTGATGAAAGCGCCTTTCTCTTCTTAGATGCAAGGAAAATAATCTAGAATCCTTACAAAGTAACACACGCTAACTGAATTGTATTAAAAGTTCTTGATCCGTTATATAAAGACGCGAAAAGAAAAACGTCTACGAGGAAAACAATGTAAAATTTACACGAATAACACAACTAAACACGTTAAAAGAATGATCTAAAAAGAGAAATGCAGCTACACAAGTCAAAATGGATGCACTTAAAGGACGCGCAAGCTGATGGCAAATAAGCCGGCTGTCCGTTCTCCAAGATTGCGACACACCGCAACCCTTTTACAATGCTCGGCCAAAATTTCAGCATAGGCTCGCACACTAGCATCGCTTCCAAATACTCACAAAGCCATATCCCCGCGACTTTCCGGTCTGTCTGTCCGTGATGACCACAGCCTCCTCAATGTCCCCAAACACTTCGAAGTATTTCCTCAGCGAGGAATCAGTAGTGTGGTAGGGCAAGCCGCCCACGAAAATCTTCGTAAAAGTAGTGTCTTTTTGAAGTGTATGCATAGTTTCTGGAGACAAAACCAAAGACTGCCTCAACAACATGAGCAGAACAATAAGTTGCCGAACTGTTACTGTAACTGCGTTGGACAATTGTTTAAAACTGAGTAAACTTAAAATAATACAAAGTCCAGAGGTAGATGTTCTCTGCGCTTTTCCCCACTTTTCTTATTTACTTTCTAGCCGCAACCAGTTTCTCCCATAGAGATGTAACTTGTTCTTCGGTCTTCAAACAAGGGGAATGCTATGCAAACCAATGTGTTGTTTGCAGGTAGTTCTGCTACCGTTGGCAGAGCCCGGAAAGGCTTTTATCTTGAACAATTTTGTCCCCGCCCATTTCTGCTGTCTATCCAATAGTTAGCCGTAAATGGCAAAGAGCACGCCCACTGTTGTCGCCGGAATAACAATTGATCGGACTGTCTTCAGCTCACCAGAGACTCCGCCCTCTACATGACGCCTGGCATTTGCACCTGCTTTTGTCCTTTTCTTTTCTTTTGTAAAGTGTACGCACAGTCTCGCGCGTTAGGAATAATCTACACACATTCATTACTCACGACAGTACAGACATACCAACGCATGCAGTTCGTTTGTGCTGACACTTAACGCTTTAAAAAAATTCTCTTAGGTCCCACAAACTCCCCTTCATACAGTACGCGTACACAAAGACGCGGAAAAGGGGGACGGTAGTGGTGGGGGGCTTTTACACAAGCGGGAGTGCCCGTAAGTGTTTCCATCTAAGTTCCAAACTTTGTGTTTCATTACGTACCCCTGGGATATGTTGTTCTTACTTGGCTGTAGCTGTCTACATTTAAGATACTTTGAACGTGTGATTTAATTATTCATTAGAACTTGTTTTTACAAAGTAGGTGCAGAGTAATCGTGTTGTGAATGTTTCTGCCTAAATCTCAGTACGGGATAAACTCAAAAACTTGGATAATATCTTCACCTTTGGGTTACAATTTTTTATTGTAATGATAGAATGCTGTATGTTTGTTACAGCTATAATTTTAAATAAAACAAAAGAACTTATAGTTAAAAATATATCATGCAATATCTATCTATCTATCTATCTATAGTACCTATCTATCTATCTATCTATCTATCTATCTATTATATAGTGCCTATCTATCTATCTATCTATCTATCTATCTATCTATCTATCTATCTATTATATAGTGCCTATCTATCTATCTATCTATCTATCTATCTATCTATCTATCTATCTATCTATCTATCATATAATTCTGTCTTTCATGCTTATCTATCTAATGCATTTCATATCTATCTACTTTCCTTCCTGCCTGCCTTCATTTGTAACTGATTTGTTTGATCACTTTTGTGTATGACGTTTTGCGCAGGCAGTGTTCAGTGTGCTTATCCTCATGCATAACCTGCATCTTATGATGAGTTATTTTAAGTAATTTTATAAAAAAAAAAAATTTTTTAAGAATTTGACAAAATTTATACATTGGAAAGCAATACAATTTGTAAATTGCTTTGTTATGAAACTGCACCATTTTTTTCTATAGCTACTTATGTATATAACTGCTTACTGATTGTTTTTAAACATATTCAAATTCTGTACTTTGTATTGTAGTATTTTATTAAACCTTAAAGCCACCCTATCCATTATGTGTAATTTTACTTTACTGCAACCCTTAACTTGCTAAGCAGGCTAGAAAATGGATGGACGAATGGATTGATTACTACTGATACAGAAAAGGCCATCTAAGTTTCAACCCCTAGCCCAACCATTATTTTATAGTTTGCTCTTTTATTAATTCCTCAATCCATTTTCAAAATCAGCTTTCTTGTGTTTGTTGAGGAGTTGGAGTTCACTGTGCATTTCATATAACTACTTGGCAGAAAGGTGCCAAGCAATAGTGTTTTTGGCATGTAAAGTCTGGTTTGACTACACCAGAATTTTCTTTTATGTATAAAGACTTTTCTAATGTTAACATTAATTTACCTAACTAATAATATCTTCCCCTCTTTTCCTAACGACTACAAAGATATTGAAGTTCAAGCACCATTTGTGTCACAAAAAATGAATGAAACATTGGGGTGCCTGGTCTGCCTTGGCTGGCATCAGATCATTGCGTTGAAACAGCAGCACCTCTAGTTAGGATTGAAAACTCATGTAACATGAAAACAAAAAGCCACAATAAAACAGAAAGACCATTCAGACTACACACACTGCATGACTTAAACACACTGTTGAGTAGAAGCGTTTACCACTGTGCCTCCATGTGTATGCTGGACAGCATGAAGCCATCAAACATTTTACTAAAGCAATTTTTTAAATACCTGTTCTTTTTGCACCAGTGCTCTTCACTTTCTTGAAACAGGGGCATCATACTGCTGGCTTATTTTCAGTGGACTGAAAGGAGTATGCACAGCTAGGGAGGAAATACAAAAATGGTAATCTTCATTTTAATGTTGAAATTAATGAGCTTTATTTAGTCTTCAAGCTGCACTGCTACATTAAAAGTTCAGTTTGCACATGGGCACACTCACACACACACACACACACTCACGCTCAAGGATATACACTAAGAGCACTGCAGGGCCAATTGAGCTAGCAACATGAGAAGGAAATAGACTTGCAGCATCCAGCATGAAGCCGATTTTAGATAATAGAAAAAGAAATATTTTTCTGGATAAGAAATTATTTTGAGCATGCATAAGAAAATTGGAAAACCTCCTAAAGAAGACCAGTTTGAGGGTTTTCATAGACATGTTAATAATAGATTAAAAGACTGAGGGATGCTTACTTATTTTCTTTACGTAACATCTTTAGAAATCTAGATGAGAACAGGCCATTCAGCCCAACAAAGCTCGCCAGTCCTATCCACTTATTTCTTCTAAAAAACATCAAGTTGAGTTTTGAAAGTCCCTAAAGACTTACTGTCTACCACACTATTTGGTAAATTATTCCATGGGTCTATGGTTCTCTGGGTAAAGAAGAACTTCCTAATGTTTGTGCAAAACTTACCCTTCACAAGTTTCCAACTGTGTCCACATGTTCTCGGTGAACTCATTTTAAAATAACAGTCTCGATCCACTGTACTAATTTCCTTCATAATTTTAAACACTTCAATCGTGTCACCTCTTAATCTTCTTTTGCTTAAACTGTAAAGGCTCAGCTCTTTTAATCTTTCCTCATAATTCAACCCCTGTAGACCTGGAATCAGCCTAGTCGCTCTTCTCTGGACCTTTTCTAGCGCTGCTATGTCCTTTTTGTAGCCTGGAGACCAAAACTGCACACAGTACTCAAGATGAGGCCTCACCAGTGCATTATAAAGGTTGAGCATAACCTCCTTGGACTTGTACTCCACAGATCGTGCTATATAACCTAACATTCTGTTAGCCTTCTTAATGGCTTCTGAACACTGTTTGGAAGTTGATAGCTTGGAGTCCACTATGACTCCTAAATCCTTCTCATAAGGTGTACTCTCGATTTTCCGACCGCCCATTGTGTATTCAAACCTAATATTTTTACTTCCTATGTGTAATACTTTACATTTACTGACATTAAATTTCATCTGCCACAAATCTGCCCAAGCCTGTATGCTATCCAAGTCCTTCTGTAATGATATAACAGATTCCAAATTATCTGCTAATCCACCTATCTTGGTATCATCTGCAAACTTAACCAGCTTGTTACTTATATTCCTATCTAAATCATTTATATATATTAAAAATAGCAGCGGCCCTAGCACTGACCCCTGTGGAACACCACTCTTAACATCGGCCAGTTCTGATGAGGTTCCTCGCACCATCACCCTCTGCTTCCTGTGTCTGAGCCAATTCTGCACCCATCTAAAAACATCACCCTGAACTCCCACTTCTTTTAACTTGATGCCCAACCTCTCATGTGGCACCTTATCAAATGCTTTCTGAAAGTCCAGATAAATAATATCATAAGCTCCACTTTGATCGTATCCTTTTGTTGCCTCCTCATAGAATTCCAACATGTTAGTAAAACACGACCTCCCTCTTCTGAACCCATGCTGACTGTTCAGAATAACTCCTGTCCTTGCCATGTGTTGCTCAATCTTATCCTTAATAATTCCTTCCATTAATTTTCCTGTGATGCCTGTAGTTGCTTGGATCTGCCCTGTCACCCTTTTTATATAATGGGATGATATTTGCCATTTTCCAGTCCTTTGGAATCTCTCCAGTGCACAGTGACTTCCTAAAAATATGTGTCAAGGGTTTATATATGTACTCACTAGCCTCCTTAAGAACACGAGGATAAATATTATCTGGTCCTGGTGATTTGTTTGATTTCATCTTATTTAATCTGAGCAGCACTTCTCCCTCTACAATTTCCAAATCCCTCAGTACCTCCTTAGTAGCTGCATTTATCTCTGGGAGGTTATCCACTTACAAAATGTAAGTTTAGGGCGTACACTATTTCACTGTCTGTATCTTTTAATTCCACTTTACTATTTCTGATGAACTTGACCTCCTCCTTAACTGTTTTTTTACTACTAAAATACTGAAAGAATCTCTTGGGGTCTTCTTTCGGCTTATCTGCTATATTCCTCTCCAACTGTCTTTTGGCCTCCCTGATATCCTTCTTAATTATTGCCCTCATGTTCTCATAAGCTCTATGGTTCACTTTGGATTTATTAGTCTTATATGCCTTATAAATCAGTTTTTTCCTTTGCAACTTCTTTTTAACTCTTTATAAACTCACTGCAGAGTTTTATAAAATTTCCTCTTAATTCCACATTTAGGTATGTATCTGTCCTGCATTACATGTAAAACATTTTCAAACCTGTACCACTGCTCCTTGACTGTGTCCACACATTAAAGCTTATCCCAGTCTATCCTCCTTAGACTTTGTCACAGCTGCTCAAAATTTCTGTCTTTGCATCAGCACTCTTACAAAACACTGACAATTGTATTACATTATGGTCACTTGACCCTAGTGGTTCAATCACCTCTACACCCTCAGTTCTATCTTGATTATTACAAAACACTAAATCTGGTGGGGCTGTGCCCTATGGGTCTTTAATGCAACCAGAAACATCACTGGTGCAAACACAAATAGAAGCACTGGTTCTTGCTTTCAGTCCTAAATGGACTGCGAAAAAGAGACTACTACAATTAAATTAAACATGTAATTGCATAGATTGTTTATGATGGTGTCTTCTCTACAACTGATGCTTGCTGTTTTTCCAGGTTCAAGGTTTCTTGTGTCACTGACCTGTTTACTTGAAGACTTTGTTAAACACGAGGGTTTGGCATGTCCTCTTTCTAAAGATATGCAGTAAATATAACACAGCCACTTACCCCTTTTCCTCCTTTCATATAAATAATATAATATATATATATTATATAAATAATATAATATACATATTATATAATATATATATTATAATATATATTATATTATATAAATAATATAATGGATAAATGTTGAAGTCCAGGGATCCTACCCTTCTCCACATCTCTTCTGATGCAACAGCGTAGATTCTCCTCATCACTGGAAGTAGATGTCATTTTGTGACCAGATGTATCAAGGAACACCAACAAACTGTGTTTCTTTTCCTTATTTTTCTATGCAGCCTATTTTTGTAGCTTCTAAATTGGGTTACTTTTGGTACCCTAGCACTTTCACATTCTCTGTGTTTTATTGTTACAATCAATGCTCCATTACACATTAAAGTTCATATTTTGATGTTGCATAGGCAGAGGCGGCCTGTTACATCAAACACTGCTAGCAGTATGTGTGGACTGTATAAACTTGTGCGGAAATTTAATAAAAATAATGTTAACATACACCAGATTTTCTCATTACAGTAGTCAGCTCAATTTTTGCAAGATAACATTCAGACTTTAGCAAAATAATACAATATTCTTTTTCTTTCGGCTGCTCCCGTTAGGGGTCACCACAGTGGATCATCTTCTTCCATATCTTTCTGTCCTCTGCATCTTGTTCTGTTACACCCATCACCTGCATGTCCTCCCTCACCATATCCATAAACCTTCTCTTGGGTCTTCCTCTTTTTCTCTTGCCTAGCAGCTCTATCTTTAACATCCTTCTCCCAATATATCCAGCATCTCTCCTCTGCACATGTCCAAACCAACATAATCTCGCCTCTCTGACTTTGTCTCCAAACTGCCCAACCTGAACTTTCCCTCTATTGTCCTCATTTCTAATCCTATCCATCCTTCTAGAAAAGCACCCTAAATGCAAGTATACTCTGAGTTTCGATAAGTGGTAAGGGTTCCTCTTAGAAGCATCTCAGATATATATATATATATATATATATATATATATATATATATATATATATATATATATATATATATATATATATATATATATATATATATATACTGGAGAATATAACTTGACAAGTCAGCTCGAACGGGACACATGGACCTCAAAAGCGGAGCCCCCTTAAGTGCGGGGCCTGGTGCAGTCTCCCCACTTGCCACCCCTAAACGTCACTCTTGCCTGTAGGGCTTGGTTTTTAGAGCCTTATGAGACTGAAAGAAAATAGCTATTTTGTTCACTTTGGATCTCTTGCTATTAGAAGCTTTTTCAGGTTTTGCATGATTCACTATAACTTTCATTGTGTTTTTTAGCTGTTTCCTAGTTTTACATTATTATTGGATTTGGAACTGTATCATCACACCAAACTGAAAACATTCCTTCAAGCTAGAATTCATTGACATTAAGGTATAATTTTTTTTTATTTCAGTGCTTTATTGAATATTTTCTGAAACACACTAGGTACACATAAACAAAACATTGGTGAAACTAATGGAAACCAAGAACATGATTATGTGTATAACAGCAAGCAGCAGTTTTGCAGGAGTGAACTAATTTTTAGTCTAAACCTGAACCTAATACTGTAGAGAAGAAGTTGTTAAAATCTTATGTATAAACTTCTATGTGTGGAAGTGTGTGTGTCTGTCTGGCCCGGAAGTGAGAGGTAGAGTCTGGGTAAGGGCTCCACCTCCGAGGAAACAGAAAACTCGCTTAGCCGGTAATAACACAAGCGAAGCCAGGCACGTCAGCAAAACGGAACCTCAGAAGAAAGACAAAGTCGCTTAGCCGCTAACATCAGCAATACTGTATCCCTTTTACTTTTCCACCCGCTGCTAATGCAGAAGCAAGGCAAGCACATCTGCAAAGCAAAACTTCCTAGGAGAGAGATGCCCAGAGTACTTCCTTTCAATTACCTGACATCTCTACATTTCATTTTTTTTCTGATGATTTCAATAGTTTCTAGGACCCCGGGCTTACACAGCCAGTATATAATAAGTAGCCATCAGTATTCTCACCTGACGATCAATAGATAGATAGATAGATAGATAGATAGATAGATAGATAAAAATAACATTATAGTCATAATCACCGACCTTAAAACAGTCTAAATGATATTCCACATGCTTATGTTTGAAATTGGTCATTTTTAACATTCTGGGAATGACTCCTACATGGCTAGGACCACCAGTAAAGAATTAAACATCAAAATTATTATCATATTTGTGATCAGCAAACTAAAAATAGCATAAAAGGACACTCCACATGACTGTATTGCCAGTTTTTTTAACGAAGGAGTAACTTTGACCCCTTGTTTTCCATTAGAGGGGTTGGCTGATGTGGCATGCACAACTTCCTGATGCTTTTTACCGAAGACACCTCTTAGTTTAACCATTTATCCTAAGGGTGTAATTTCCTGAACAAAATAATTGTCCAAAAATACCTGAAAAATGAGGGGCTTTCGGGTCTTGAGGGCCAAAAATTGGGGTCCTCCCAAAAGATATTGCTTCCCTAGATACCAAGACAAGTCAAATGGTATATCATATGTGGGGATTGTCTTTTATTGGTGAGTCAGGAGGTACCACACAAAAAAACAGAAGTGATTTCAATTCAATTCATAAGTAATTCTTGTTAAGATAATTTATAAATAGCATAAAAAAATATTGTATGGTATCTATGGGGATTGTGTATATCAATAGTGAGAAATGTAGAGATGATAAGAGAGATGGAAAGAGACAGATCTGCTCTAAGAGAAAATATACATTCATTATTATAGCAGACTTGGTCATATAGATTGGTAACCATATACAATGTGCTTCAAATCCTCTTTCAGCATCAGGATAGGATTCAAATCTGGCCATTTGTTTTGTCAATCCAAAATGCTCCATTTGCTCTTGTGATGGAGTTCTGCTGTCTTTTGAAAATATCCCTTTTTTGTTTCAGCATCAGCTTTTACACAGGTATTGTGTGCTATGGTCTGTCCATTATATTCTATAGATGATCTACCAGCTCAAAGGCAACAAACAGAGAATATCTACCACAGCAGCATATCTCTATTCATGGTGTTTACTACAAACTTTATTAATACTGGGCATTCAGTGCTTTTACTCACCTGTATAGTGAAGGCCAGAGTGAAATACTTGATTACAAGATGCAAACTTTCAGTGTTGTTTGTTAGATTAGGTTGCGTTAATCTGCTGATATCACTGGAATTAAGACGAGACTTCATAGTTATTCATGTATTGTCTCAAAACTTCCCTGGTAACTTTACTTTGTACTCTTTGCAGCCAGTGTTGTACAGCTGCCCAATAGAGAAGCAGTATGATGTTTGACTGCAAAATACAAAATCACAGAGAACTGCAACCATTTGAAATAGAATGGCTAAATTGACCGGATAAGAGGAATCTGTGGTAGAAATACAGGTCAGGGCCACTTGTTCTGCCTCTGAGACACCCCCTGTTATTACTAGCAGGCACAACTCCACCATCAAGAGGAGTCAAATACGACATAGAAAGAAAGCCCAGGAATTGTGCATCCGTGAGTTATTACGCTCCCTAACCAAAATTGCAATAAATGTGGTAACTCCAGGGACAATATGGCTCTACTCATGGCAAAGACAAAAAACAGTAAAGAGATATTCTTGATTAAAAACATAAATAATGTAATAGATGGGAACTAAATCTAAATTTACCAGCTATTTTCTGTTTGAGAACCAAGGAGGCAGACTGTTACAGTACCGTTGCAACAAGTGTGGTGCTCTTCCTCTGTTGATAGATCAGAACATAACATTTCATGGCACTTACTGCATCCCTGAGCCGTTCATACTGCTATTCCCACTGGTTGGGGTTTAGGGGATGTGAAGCCTAAGGGCGCATCCAGCCACCTTAACCCGACACACACAGGCAGGACACACGTTTTATCACACACAACACACAGTTTATTTACATTTCAGTGCACAAATCACCAAGACAGAAGGCTCACCGATCCCAACACAGTCCCTTCTTTGCCACCAGGCCATCCGCCTCCACTCCTTCTCAGGCTTTGTCCTCTTCCTCCCAACTTTGGCCTATAAGTGGTGATGACTGGCTCCCTTTATGGGGCACCCAGAAGAATTCCTGATGCCCAACGAGCTTCTTCCGGCAGCACCTCCGGGTGTTGTGGAAGTGCCGTCAAGTAGGGCCCCGCAAATGTCCAGGCGCCCCCTGTTGGGGGCCATGGACCCCAGTAGGGTTGAGCTTCCATTCTCATAACCCATAGCCCTGCTGGGAGCCAAGGGGACTGCTCTCTGTTGGTCCAGGGGAGAAACGGTCTTGAAAATACACTCTCCCCTGGTCCTTCCGTGGTCGGAGCGTCCCAGCCAGGTAAAGGCCCCGGCGCTACTCCACAGGGGCAAGGCTGAAATTATATGTCAATAAACTGCAATATGGAGAGAAGTATCTGTACCAAATTGCAAACCTGTGCCTTGAAAAAAAAATGTGTATAATGGAGAAATAAATAGCAATTGGGCTTTAAAGATTCAGGCATTTGGGTGTTATTAGTCATATTAGACCAGAACCAGAGAGAGAAAAATAAATCACTCCAACGTTTGGATGTTTTCTCATTTTTTGATGTTTAAACAAGTCATATACAGCATGTAGTCTTCAGTTGTGAAAAGGTAAGGTCCTCTAGGAATACAACCCAATGAAAGTGATAATTATGGTGAGCTATTTGAACACAGGCCTGGCAGCACAGTGGACAGCACAGCAAGACGCTGAGTACTGGGCTCAAACGCTGGCCCAGTCACTGGCTGGGAAGTATTCTCAAAGTATTTTAGTTTTCCTCTTGCATCCCAAAGATTCGCGCTAGGTGTCGTTTTGACCCAATGTGAGTGAGTGTGTCGTGTCGTGCTGTGCCATGAACTAGCACCAGCCCTGGTTCCTGCCTTGCACCTGATACTGTAGACTCCATACTCTCCCTGACTGTTAAATGAGATTAAATCAATGGATGGACTTTTGAGTGAGACCTGATTTAGGCCTGCCATGTTCAACGTAAATCTGACTAACACTAGCATCCGAGTAAAATCCTCAAGGCTCAGACTTTAGAGACACATCATGCCATGATCAATAAAAGTAATCATTTGTGTTTGTCTTAGATTTAATTGTATACTTTTATTTGACTGCTAATAAAAATCTGATCATAAACAGGACATTTCAGAGGCTTTAGCTATCCACCAAACCACAGTGACAGCCATGAAGACTTTAATGAGGTGCTTTCAGACAAGTGCTTCCCATTGATTGATCATCTCCTCAATTTAAAATCTCCCCAGTTGAAATATTCCATAGATTCACAAAGAATCCTAGTATAATATATAAGTACTGTCAGGCCTCTCCTTCCTCAGAGGAGGTCAGTATTCATTACTCAAACATGAGAAAAACTAAACCAATAAGAACAGACTTGCTTCATATGCACTAAAGTAGCATTGAATAATTGTCAAAAAGTCTTTATCCAGACAAATAAAAAAGAAAACATATTGGCTTACATGGTCAATGGAGAAAAGTGAATAATGCATTATTCACATAGACTCTCATACCAGCAGTGATGCCTACTGGCAGCAGCAGCAACTTGAATAACATGTCTGCCATTTATAAAAGAACCTTGAATTGTGCTCCAAAATGAATGATTCTTTAGGAGAATATTCAGCTTTCTGTCTGTTAGTTAAACCTGGGGAACAGCATGACAATGAGCCAAAATACACAAGCATGAAAATTTAAGAGATAATACATTTACATCTTGAGAATGGCTTACATGAGGTCCAGACGTAATTTTGTGGCAGAACCGGATATGGGTAGCCCTATAAGGGGGCGGTAGTACAGATGTTTTCCACTAAACAATAAGAAAAGAGTCAGTAACAACAAGAGAGCAGTTATTCCTGCTAAAAGTGGCATAACCAGTTACCTAAGACATGTCAAGTTACTTTTCACTACAGGGCACCGGCTGCTGCATACATTTCTTTAATAACGATTACAATTCACTTCATTTCAATACAGCTCATACTTATTTAATGCACTTGCACTTATATGAGAAGTGCACTCCTTAATAATAATAAATATAATACATAAAAATACAGCACAGGCATGAAGGAAATGAAAGAGACAAAACATCATGAAATATGCATTTTACACACATGCACACACACATGCACACACATATATATACATACTAGCTGTACCCCATGGCTGCGCCCACATAGTAATGAAACAGGACAAACTTTAAAATTCAATAGACATTGCCACTATATCTGATCGTGTTCAGCTCTGACAGGAGAACATTCCCCGTGTGGGGAGAAAAGCACATGGCTGTGATATCTCTGGCAATCAGCAGCTACCCTCTAAAACACATGGAGCTCTGATCTCTCTCTCAAAAATTTCAAACATTACTGCTGAACAATTTGTAGATGATAATGTCTGTTGAACAAACAGGTAAACTAGCTAAGCGGAGGCAAGGCGCACTCCAACATGTGGCAAGACATACACCAACTCGGACAGGCTGGCGAGTGAATGAAGAAGACCCCACCCCCTGCTCTCGGCCCACGGCCACTCTCTTGGATTTGCATAAATACATCGGTACTGCAAGCGAACTATGGTACTTAGTGCGATGAGAGAAGTCGCAAAATCAACTGGAAAGTTCAAGCAAATTACAGAAAACAACCAGATCTAAATCTGTTAAGTAATTCTCTTGTGAAAAGCAGACAGACATACAGACAGAATGCACTTTGACCACAACATTTTTAAAACGTTTCTTAGTGAGCACCTATGGGCCAAGGGTAACCTACATTCCAAATTTCAAGTCCCAAATCCTCATTTTTCGGATGATTCTGTGATGAGTGAATCAGTGGTATTTGGCTTTTATATAGATATAGATATATATAACGGAACAGCAAAAAGAGATCAAATATATTGTTCAGATTTAAACTTTATGTCGGAGACTTGATCATCATCTAATTCGTGTTGCCATCAGGGAAAAGTAGTTTTTCTTCCCAATGAAGAGGCGTATCTGCGAGAATTAAAAGATTTGTTGTTTGGTGAAAGTGAAATCCATAAACACTACAGGCAAAATATTCGAATCTACAATAATCTGTTCATGTTCGCATTATTCAGTGCTCAAAACACAGATTTAAACAATAATGGACCATACACTATGAGAATCTGTGCTCCCGCAACAACTACGACAAGTTTAATTTCGAAGAAACCACAATTTGGTCAGGTGTATATTTATGATCACGGAGAAGCAATGCAACATAGAATTGAAAGACTTAAATGGTCGGACGTATTAGAAATTATACAGCCAATAATGGATACAAACCCATATGTCAAAAAGTATCGCACTTTACACAAAATTTATGTGCAAAACACAGACAAAAAAATTTTCTTGGATTTCTATATGAATTTGAAAGGTCACAGTCGCATTTATAATAAACCAACATGTGACGAATTGTCAGTGATAATAGTTTCAAAAGACGGAGATATCAAAGACAGAGTTGATATTCGTGTATATCCAAAAGCAAAGCACGATTCAAAAAGGAGAGCTTGATATGCCATTCATATTAAAACGTTAACAGTTTCCGTGAGAATAGCTTTTGCTATGACAATTAACAAATTACAGTAACAAACATTCAAAAAAGTCAGTTTTTTTATTAGAGAGAAAGCAACAATATTCTGTCATGGGCAGTTATATATTGCGTTGTCACGATGTAAGTCCAAACACGGAATCAAAATTCATTGTGATCTTGAAGTAAAGTTAATTCCAAATATTGTTTTTACTGAAGTCTTAAAGTAAAAGTGAAAATAATGTACATGTAACAATTCCCATTATTATAACAATCTCTTTAAATTGTATATCCGGTTAACCAAACCTGGGGGTTGGCAAGCGAAGTGAGCAGGGGGCGGAACCCACTAGTATACATATATATATATATATATATATATATATATATATTGTGGTTTATGGCGGCCGTTTATCCTGGCCAATACCCCCAAGCCGCCACGTGGAGCCCTCCCTGCAGTATGGAGGTTCCCCAAAGACCAGCAGGGCATCATGGACATTGCAGTTTTTATACCCAGCCCTGCTGGATGCCATGGTGATCACTAGGAGACGCTGCAGAGAGGAAAAATGGTTATTTGCCTTATGCCCAGGAAGTATGTCAGAGTCACGTAGACAAAGGAAACGATGTACTTCCTGGGTGAAGAAAAGAAGGATTTTTATCTGACCCGGAAGTATTCCAGGTCACATGGACAGAGAGGGTTAAACACTTCCGGGTCAAGGACTATAAAAAGGACTACAAAACACCAGAGTGTTGAGCTGAGCTAGGTGGAAGGGTGGCAACGTGTCTGGGAGTTGGAGGATTGGATTATTGTATTTGTTATTGGTTTATATGAGTATAGTGGAGGAGAAGGTGCTTTGTGCACTGTGGCATAAAAATAAAGTCGATTATTGGACTTTTACCTGGTGTCTGGAGTCTTGGACAGGGGTTCAAAGGAGAGATAGCGCCCCCTATCTGTCACAATATATGCATATGTATGTATGTATGTATGTTTATATTTGCTATTAAAATAACCAATAATGTTAAGTATTAGACTGGGTCAAATAGTTTTCTAAAGTTCTACAGAAAAATATATAAATGAAAGATACAACATCCCCAACCCCTTTTAAAATGTTGAGCTTTTGTTGCCCTGTCCAAAGAGAAAACAAACAAAATCGGACATTTTCATTTTTTATTTACAAACTGCAGCTTAAAATACCCAAGTGAAACAAGAAAGTCAAATTTCTCAAAAAAGGTAGAGTAGCTGGGTGGATAATTTAATACATGATAACACTGTTGCTGAATTTGATCTACTGATGTCTACTGACTTTGTACACATATTAGGAGGCATATTTGCCCAGGATTGTCTGAGCTCAGTCAAACTGCCTTGTGTCGGTTCAAGGATCTACCCCGTTCAAGTCATTCTAAAGATTTTCAATAGGATTTAGGTCAGAGGTCAGGCCTTTGACTATGCCACTCAAAGTCATTCATCATATTGTCCTTCAGGCATTATAAGGGTGCTTTGACTGTGTGGTTTAGGACTTTGCTAAAATGCAAATCTTCCTCTGATTTTCAACTTCCTGACTAAGGTCTTGCAGGTTTTCTTCAACAATGTGCCTTTTATTTTCTATCCTAACCTGGTCTTCAACCCAGCTAAAGGGTAAAACCCCCTACAACAGGAAGCTGCCACCACCTGTGTCCTTTGGAATTTATTGGGTTTCACAAGACCTATGTTTATGCAGACCAGCCAGAAAGTCTCACTTGACCACCGTATCTTTTTGTTTTATAGTGTGCTTTAACAAAACATAAACTAGACTGATGTCTTAGTGTCTTTTTTCGTGCCACCCTCCCATATTAACAAGATTTGTGAAGTGCTTGTGATATTATTGCCGTGTGAACAGAATGATCAGTCTTTGCAGCTCATTCAAAACTACCAATGACCTTTTGGTAGCCTTTCTGATCAGTTAGGAGGGACAGCCTGATGTAGACAAGGACTGGGAGATGTCACAATCCTTCCACTTCATTTTGATACTTTTCACTGACCTCCAACTTGTGTCCTTCCATAATCTGATTTCAAAGTCCTTTTGAAATCCGCTATAAAAGACTGTATCCTTTGAAATGCACATCCAAGTAGTGAGGCAATTATTTTGCTTTGTGGTGTGCAAGGTTATTGGCTACAGCTCAGCAAGTTTGCAAATGAAATTGTAATGGGGGCGGGAGTATTCACTGATCTAATTAATTACATATTTAAAGATTTACATTAGTTTATATTTAAAGATTTACATTAGTTTATAAGGTACTTACTGTCAAGTGTACAGAGTACAGTTAAATTCTTACTTGCATGTTCTAATCAACATGTTCAACATTGCACTCTCGCACCCCGATTAGTGAGTAGAACCTCCTTACCTCCAAAATGTCACTGGCCTGCATGGGTGAGAGGTGCTTAGGAAAGAACAGAAGATGGCTTAGAAAAACCTGAGAAAAGGAGAAGAAACTTGACAATGAAAATTACAATGAACTAATGACGAATAAGACCAAAAAAAGTAGTGCAATGTTCATTAATATTTAGAATGTTTTAGAACTTTATTTTTAGTTGGCTGGTGTGGGTTACTGTGTGTATATAAAAATAGTACAGGTGCATATTAATTTTTTATACAGGTGCTGGTCATAAAATTAGAATATCATGACAAAGTTGATTTATTTCAGTAGTTCCATTCAAAAAGGGAATCTTGTATATTAGATTCATTCATTACACACAGACTGATGTATTTCAAATGTTTATTTCTTTTAATTTCGATGATTATAACTGACAACTAATGAAAGTCCCAAATGCAGTATCTCGGAAAATTAGAATATTGTGAAAAGGTTCAATATTGAAGACACCTGGTGCCACACTCTAATCAGCAAATTAACTCTAAACACCTGCAAAAGCCTTTAAATGGTCTCTCAGTCTAGTTCTGTAGGCTACACAATCATGGGGAAGACTGCTGACTTGACAGTTGTCCAAAAGACGACCATTGACACCTTGCACAAGGAGGGCAAGACACAAAAGGTCATTGATAAAGAGGTTGGCTGTTCACAGAGCGCTGTGTCCAAGAACATTAATAGAGAGGCGAAGGGAAGGACAAGATGTGGTAGAAAAAAGTGTACAAGCAATAGGGATAACCACACCCTGGAGAGGATTGTGAAACAAAACCCATTCAAAACACTGGGGGAGATTCACAAAGAGTGGACTGCAGCTGGAGTCAGTGCTTCAAGAACCACCACGCACAGAAGTATGCAAGACATGGGTTTCAGCTGTCTCATTCCTTGTGTCAAGCCACTCTTGAACAAGAGACAGCATCAGAAGCGTCTCACCTGGGCTAAAGACAAAACTGCTGCTGAGTGGTCCAAAGTTATGTTCTCTGATGAAAGTAAATTTAGCATTTCCTTTGGAAATCAAGGTCCCAGAATCTGGAGGAAGAGAGAAGAGGCACAGAATCCACGTTGCTTGAGGTCCAGTGTAAAGTTTCCACAGTCAGTGATGGTTTGGGTTGCCATGTCATCTGCTGGTGTTGGTCCATTGTGTTTTCTGAGGGCCAAGGTCAATGCAGCAGTCTACCAGGAAGTTTTAGAGCACATCATGCTTCCTGCTGCTGACGAACTTTATGGAGATGCAGATTTCATTTTCCAACAGGACCTGGCACCTGCACAAAGTGCCAAAACTACCAGTACCTGGTTTAAGGACCATGGTATCCCTGTTCTTGATTGGCCAGCAAACTCGCCTGACCTTAATCCCATAGGAAATCTATGGGGTATTGTGAAGAGGAAGATGCAATACGCCAGACCCAACAATTCAGAAGAGCTGAAGGCCACTATCAGAGCAACATGGGTTCTCATAACACCTGAGCAGTGCCACAGACTGATCAACTCCATGCCACGCCACATTGCTGCAGTAATCCAGGCCAAAGGAGCCCCAACTAAATATTGAGTGCTGTACATGCTCATACTTTTCATGTTCATACCTTTCAGTTGGTCAACATTTCTAAAAATCCTTTTTTGCATTGGTCTTAATTGATATTCTAATTTTCCGAGATACTGAATTTGGGTCTTTCATTAGTTGTCAGTTATAATCATCAAAATTAAAAGAAATAAACATTTGAAATACATCAGTCTGTGTGTAATGAATGAATCTAATATACAAGTTTCACTTTTTGAATGGAATTACTGAAATAAATCAACTTTGTCATGATATTCTAATTTTATGACCGGCACCTGTATTTTCGGGTTCACATTTTGAATGGGGGTGTTGACTTTCTATATGGTGAATATGAATAGTCTCATCTTATCATCAAATGATCCAAATAAGGGTTGTGGGGTCCGGAGACTATTCTGGTAGCACTGAGCACAAGGCAAGAAACAGACAGACAGACAGACAGATAGTGTGAACGCTGGCCCCGGCACAGACAGACGGACAACATTTTTGCACCCAACACACTTTTATTTACACGAATATTATATACAAATGGCTCACGTGCACCCCCAGTGCCTTCTCGCACCGATTTCCCCAATGTCCAGGCCCACAGTCTCTTGTGCCTTCCTGGCCACCTCCTGTCCTCTCTCAAGCTTCGCCAACACTGCCTCCCGACGTCCACCACCGACTGGAGGGAGGCGGCCCCTTTTATGGGAACCCGGACGGGTTCCAGCTGCTTCCCGGCACTTAGCAGTGGCCACACCCCTGTGTGGCGGAAGTGCCGGCTGCGCACTCGGAAGCCGTCCGTGTCTCCCCGGTCGTCTTCCCCCTGGCACTTCCTGGTGTGGCAGAAGTGCCGGGCTCCCGGGATAAACAGGCACTGGGGCCACGGGGTCCCTACAGGGCTGGGCTTCAAAGCCCCCTACCTGAGGCCCCCTGCATAACCAGGACGGACGCCCCCACTCGGTCTGGAGGAGGCACACGCCCTCCTCTGGTCGTCCAAGGTGTCCCGGCCGGGCTCCAGCCCCAGGTGAGGACCGTACGGGATAAACCGGCATCGGGGCGCCGCCTGGCGGTGACCACGGGCCCCTACAGGGTAGGGCTTCCATGCCCTCGACCCGTGGCTCCCAACAGAACCAGGACGGACGCCCCCTCGCGGTCTGGAGGAGGCACAAGCCCTCCTCACGTCCTCCTGGGCGTCCCGGCCGGGGACCACAGTGCCCCACCGCTAGCGAGGACACGTGGGCCGAGCGGCACAACCCGAAGGGAAGCACGTCCCGGTGAGGGTCCTACTATGCCCCAGGGTCCAACACGGCACCCTGGGACATCCGTCTTCGGCACCCCCTCCGGCGCAAACGTGCCCCTGTGGTCCGCGCCGCTCCCGCCGCCACTGTTCCCCGCAGCGGGGTCACTATAGGCCTCCCGGCGTAGAGCTCTCCCGCGGAGCGGCCCGTTCCAGGAGGGCAGGTCCCTGTCGATGTCGGCCCCAGCGCTCGTCGGGGCTTCGGGTCTGTGGAAAAGGAAAAAGAGGGCCAGAAGCACTGCCAGGACACTCACCCCGAGCGCCCTGCCGGTCTCCGTACCCGCAGTGCTCCTGCCCCCTTCCGACAGCCCCTAACTTGCCTTCTGAAGTCCTCCGCCACAGGTTCCATGCCCGTCCGCTCGTCGTCCGCGGCACCGCTCTCGCAGGCAGCTCGCCCAGCCACCCAGGGGATTTCCTCTGCCCGCACAGAGGACGGCCCTTCTCCGGACGCGCGCACCCAGTGCCGCGTCCACTCCTAGCGGAGGAACTGGCACTCACCCTTCGGTTCCTCCTTCTTCTCTTGTACGCCCCGACGGTCTGGGTCTGAGCACAGCAAAAGCTCAAATCCAGCCCCGTCTGCGTCCAGGTAGAGCGACAGGAGACAGCTGCGGGCTTGAAACACAGGGCGCTAGGACCCAGGGCACTCAGCAGCCCCGATCCTACCAGCTCCTGCGTGTTCGATCTCCCAGCCTCGCCAGCCGTCTGCACCGCCACGTCCGCTGTTGGGAAGTCGCCTACTCGGAGCCGGTCGTCCCGTAAATGGTCACGGCCATGTTCGGCGAACCTCCCCCTTGCTTTACGGGAACGGCAACACTCACCACTCCCGCTGTGTTCTGCCGGCCTCCGGTTCCAGTGCCGCGCCGATCCTACGTCTCACGCGGCGTCTCTCCCGACGCGACCGCCTTCCCCATCAGCTGCTCACACTGAGCGGCGAGAACACACAGCAAATCTGCAAGCAGCGACCCAGCGGGCCGAGGGGATTCCCCCGACTCACGCCGAGCCGCTGGTGGAAACAGAGAGACAGACGTCAGTGGGCTTACCTGTCTATCAGCTCCACTCGACGCCTGCCTCCTGTGGGCCACTCCCTCTGGCCCAATCGGGTCTCGTCTTGGCATGAGATTGGCGTTCCTAGGTCCCGCCTCCATCCAATCCTCGGCGGGCACACCAGACACACCAGCCAACCTCGTGCCTGTCAGCAGGCGGGACATCCGGCCCGCGGCCATCTTGCCTCCCCTGCTCCGAGTGCGGAGACGTGCCTCTTCGCCGCGTTGTGGCTGCGGTGATTCCTTGAGCCGCAGTGGCTCCGATTCCGCAGCCTTCTCTGTTGCTGCCGTCGCCGCGCTGCTGACAGCCCGCGACCCGGCGCGCTCCTGCCACGGACGCGGATCCGGTCCGTCCCTCCCTGTAGAAAATAAGGTAAAACCGACCCCGAAGGGCCGATTATAGCAGGGCAGGGCACTCACCTCCCGGATCCCGTCATGCCGAGGCCCCCGCCTCGGTGTGGCCTTTTGCGTTGCGACGCCGGCCTGGCTGTCCGTCCCGACAGCGTGACTTTCGGAGCCCGCTGCGCTCCGGCAATGTCGGGTCCTCCTCCGCACCCGGGGAAAGCCGTTCCGCTGTCCGGAGGCGGTTTCTGGGGCTAAACGCTCCCGCGGGGTTGTGCATGGGCCGCCCCTGCGGCCAGTGTGTGGGGGCCGCTGCTGCGCCGGGCCGTTCACAGAAATTATTTGTTTTACTGCAGGTCCCCGCCTTGTCCCAGGCGGAGCATCCTGCCGGCTACGCCACTGTGAACGCTGGCCCCAGCACAGACAGACGGACAACATTTTTGCACCCAACACACTTTTATTTACACGAATATTATATACAAATGGCTCACGTGCACCCCCAGTGCCTTCTCGCACCGATTTCCCCAATGTCCAGGCCCACAGTCTCTTGTGCCTTCCTGGCCGCCTCCTGTCCTCTCTCAAGCTTCGCCAACACTGCCTCCCAACGTCCACCACCGACTGGAGGGAGGCGGCCCCTTTTATGGGAACCCGGACGGGTTCCAGCTGTTTCCCAGCACTTAGCAGTGGCCACACCCCTGTGTGGCGGAAGTGCCGGCTGCACACTCGGAAGCCGTCCGTGTCTCCCCGGTCGTCTTCCCCCCGGCACTTCCTGGTGTGGCAGAAGTGCCGGGCTCCTGGGATAAACAGGCACTGGGGCACCGCCTGGCGGTGGCCACGGGTCCCTACAGGGCTGGGCTTCAAAGCCCCCTACCGAGGCCCCTGCATAACCAGGACGGACGCCCCCACTCGGTCTGGAGGAGGCACATGCCCTCCTCTGGTCGTCCAAGGTGTCCCGGCCGGGCTCCAGCCCCAGCCGAGGACCGTACGGGATAAACCGGCATCGGGGCGCCGCCTGGCGGTGACCACGGGCCCCTACAGGGTAGGGCTTCCATGCCCTCGACCCGTGGCTCCCAACAGAACCAGGATGGATGCCCCCTCGCGGTATGGAGGAGGCACAAGCCCTCCTCACGTCCTCCTGGAGCCCGGCCGGGGACCACAATAGATAGATAGATAGATAGATAGATAGATAGATAGATAGATAGATAGATAGATAGATAGATAGATCTATCTATCTATCTATCTCCGCAAGGCTCCACACATCCATAAAGTTCATGGACCCTGTTTAGCATATGTACAGTACATACTACTTAGACTTACTCTCATGTTACTGTGTTTCTTATGAGATCAACATTATTTCATATCTCCTGAAAGTATCCATCCTCCCTCGAGGATGTCTGCTACAATTACATGCCTCATAACTGAAAATAAGACTGACTTATATATTGAGATACCAACCACTTCAGAATTTGAGATTTTCAAGATTTTCCTGGTGGATTGCCAAGGATTTTTTTCAAACTTTGCTTTAAGAACACAGGGATCTACCACAATCTTAGTATTATTTATTTTAGATGTACATTTTAATTTACCTGAAAATCTGTTTTCCAAAAGTGATACATATCCATTACTAATTACTTAGCAGCTTCTTGGCATCCTATACCTGGGATTTATACAGCTGGCTTTAAAAGAAGTGTTGCAAAACATGAGCAGAAAGCAACATGGAGGAGTTTACAGGTCAACCTGCTCCCTGGTGGAATGTGGCAAGCAGGTGCAAGTCCCTTCTGGGCACCACACATAAGCAAACTACCAAGATCAGAAATTCCTCGGCTATTACTGGCTACTAAATACAACAACACTTTTTATGGAACACTTAATGTTGTGCTGCAGTGGTTAAACATTTTCTATTATAGACGATTACCATTACAATATATAAAATGTTGTTAAAAAGCTCCAAATGCTTGTCAAAAATGCAATGGGGTAATGAAGTGTGAGGATAATGCTTGGGGCCTTTGGCTCATTGGCTTGCTAAAAGCTCTCTGGTCCCTGTATTGCTGTATTTAGAAGGCCGTAGGTATCTACCCCAAATACAGTATATGACAGGGCAGATGTTATTAAGAATGGTGATGGCATGCATTGGTTTCCCACCATTGTGCTTTACCTTAGGCTGGAGAAACTGGGCCTGCTAGAGTAGGCCATGCCCTTTACTTATGGGACACACCTGGACACATTCTAGTGTCGCTGTCAGTTTTTAAGTGTGGTGACCAGGACTGTAGACAATACATCAAAGGCACACTAACTGTACTGTTTTTAAGATACAGCCTATTTTTTCTGTGTTTTAGTTGAACCAGGCTCCTAATTTCCAAAACTGTGGTTTGTAGCACTAGGGGACCAGCTAAAGCCTTCTAGTTTTTATCTTACCAGGCCTTGATATTCAAATGTCATTTTTTGTATTTAATTGCCCTGATATTAGATGACTATGTCATGTCATGAACTGAGCTCCAGTATCCCTCCAACATTCCAAACATGCATCTTTATAGCTTTAGAGGGGCACTACTGTCCTGTTTACAAAGTATGGGGAGATTCTTACTTGCACGCGTCAATCAACATATAACAGTTGTGGGCAAAATGATATTAGTTGTGCTCAGTACAAGAGTGCATGGGGTCTGCTACCACTCCATCTGATGTTCCTGGGACAAGCCATGGACCTCCATAACATTGATTTGGAATAAGCAAGTGTGAAAATGGGTGCAGAGTCACAGAACAGGCAGGGACTGCCCACTCACTAAAACTGATTAAAACAAAAGCAAAAATCTCCAAATGTGGGTATCACTGCTTATTGCTTATAATCCTGGTTTGGCTTGCAGGAGCCTCATGAGAAGGTGCATCTCTGTGCTTATGTCTTCTACAGTTTGCCCTTCAGAATACGTACACTCATATGCTTAGTTGATGTGGACATGCATGTCTTAGACACCCCTCTTCAGCAGGCTCACTGAAATTATAAATGAGTAGAAGAACACATGGCATCTTCACTTATAAAACACCAGCATGTCCAACTATGAGCTAAATTGTATCATATATGAAATGTTCCAGCTGTTTCATCAATTTGAGAATGATCAGTTGATTTAATCCCATGATGGGTTCCAACACAGGTAAATAATTATTTAACAATCTATCTGATTGTATCTCCTGTATTGCACTTTCACAGCAAACTTGGGGGCTACACGTTCTTCTTATAGTGGTGACATTTTCCTGCCACATCTCAGACGTCTCTGTGTTAAGCTAATAGTGTGTGTGTGTGTGTATGAGATTTGCACCATGTCCAGGGCTGGGTCCTGACTTGTATTCTGTTATAAGTTGTGATAGAAACACAGACCAGACATCGTGTAAAGGTTTGGGGCAGCCACCCATATAATATCAATGGCTGCAAAAGGGTTTTGAAAAGAACAGAGTCGTTCACAAGACTGAATCCAAAACATAACTGATTCATTGGTGGTAAGATGACGTCTTTAAAGGCCCATATAGGAAGTGACGTCATTGAAGGGCACAGAACCAGAAGTGATGTCATCTAAGGGGCAACAGGAAGTGAGGTCTTTGGTGGCGCCGGAACCTGGCAGGGTTTCTCGGGAAAGGTCTGCAGGGAACTGAGAAAGACAGTCAGTGCACCCCGCTGCCCCCTGGTCGGATGAGGTATTACCATTACTTAAGCCCTTTAGCTGCCTCCTACTTATATGTGTGTGACAAAGTGTTATAAGTAAACAAAGAAAGAAGGAGAAAATCAGCACGTATATGTACAAAGTCGGTGGAGAAACCTTCTCTTGAGACTGACTTCTGCAAAAAAGAGCTTCCATTCTCCCTGAATATTGAATCAAACTGGAGGACACTTAAAGAATCAGCTGCTATTTGTTTTTTATTTATAATTAAGTTAACAACACTAGTAGACTTTTATTTTCATTTTTGCATTACAGCTTTTATTGATTAAAACAAAAAATATAAAATTCTATCAATTTCTTTCCAAACTGTTTAATCCAACCATAGGGTCAGATCTCCATATCGTATACACCTGTATACTCAGCAAACACATTTATCTGAGGTTGGAGTCCATTACTATTGTTCATGCATTTTGTTTCCATCATAGGGGGACTCATTAACTTGCTCAGTTAGGGCTCATACTGCAAGCGGGGGCAACTTTCACCATACTCCTCTTGTTCAGGTAATTAAGAATGGATTTGCACTCTCCAAACACATCATGCATGCAGCCTCAATGTGTCTTGGGTATGACAGCAATACAAATTGGATGGCCTACACTTTGTCTTGTTTTTTCCTTCACTAAAAATGTGATACCTTGTTCATATCTGGCAGCTTTGGAGGACTCTGTTGAAGGTTCAAGTGTACTTCCAAGTGTCTTTGGACTGAGACTAGTGGGAAGCAGCAAGTAAGGATGCGTCAACCTTTGATAGGACCCACTTCACCTAATCTTCTAGCACAGGGGTCTCCAGAGTCAGTCCTGGAGGGCTGTAGGTTTTGGTTTCAATCCCATTTCTTAATGATAAGTCAGTGTTTTCTGTTGTACCACTCATTGCTCAAGTAACATTTTTTATGCTTCGTTTAGTTGTCTCACCTGTTAAAACTCCAAATCCCAAAATGTTTATTTTCAACTATTTTCACTGTTTTTTATTGCTCATCATTAGCAATAAGATGTAACCAGAAGATCTCCATTTAGCTCATTTCCATCATTAACTGCCTGGTTAAAGAAAATATTTGGAAGGAAACTGAAGACAAAAAAGTCAAGGACTAAGAATTACTCATCTGCTTCAGGTTTCAAATCTGTGGAAAGGAAAAGATCTAGGATATAAGAATGATCTAAACAAGACAGAATGAACACGCTACCAAGCCATCAAAGTTAACACAATCTGTGACTGGCAAGATTTAGTTTTTAATTAAGCAATCGGGATGGAATAAAAACCACCAGGACCGGCTTTGTAAACTTCTGTTCTAAGATGGTGAGCCAAAACAATAAGGAACTGCCTAGCACATATTCGTTTGTGGATGCTAAGTGGCCTTTTGGCCTTGGATCACGAAGGCTTATTTTCTTTAGTATTTCACCAGCTGGAGTTTTTATTTTTCTCTACACCTTGGCCAACTGACCATAGCATCAAACTTGCTGTTCTAACCAACAGAGACTTAAAAGTTCTGTTAATAGTATTTTACATTCAGTCATTAAGGACAGGTTCAGTATTTTTCTAGTCAAAGTTATTTCTTCACAACATGGTATATATGCGTTTGCTACAAAATGGTGTTCTAAAGTTAAATGTTTTCTATAAATTTTTAAAAATATTTTAACCCCTCAAGAACTTTAAAATGGAGTCTAATGGGGCATAGGGCATCACCAGTAAATACAAGTTTAAAAAATGTACCAAATACATCCAAGACAGTGTCTAAGTATTGATCTGCATCTTACAATTACATACACATTATAAAATACCTAAACAAAATCTGATATTATGAAATTCGGCCATTTGAAAAGAAGATCCAGCTGTTCATGCCATTTCAGCATTTGTCTTCTCCTGCTTTAATCTTCCACCCCCAAATCAGGGTGTGATTTCCTTTTGAAAGTCCAAACCAAAAATATACTTTTCATGCCATGTGGTTGATCTTGTTTTGATTCATTGCCATATTTATGTGAGAACTCGCACAAGTGAACAGAAAACGTATTCTTACCACGAGAAAAATAGCACCAGGAATATGTGATAAAATGCGTATTTCCAGATTCCTTTTGTTGTGTCAGAAACACGGAAGGCATGTTTCCTTGTATCAAAACGTTTGCTATTTCATTGGTAAGTTTTTAGGCTATTTTCTTGTGGTACCCTATAGGCAAGATATTTTTTAAATGTATAGAAAACGCTTGACTTTAGAACACAATTTTGTATGGTAAATGCACGTATACCACATCTGTGAAGAAATAATATTGACTGGAAAAATATCAAGCTTATCCTTTGGGCTCAGCTTTTTCGCTTGCCTGTTTATTCGTATTGTGTAAGTTTCTAGTTAATTCTATTAGTTCTTTATTAAGTTCTTGTAAAACACTTTGAACTGCCAATTTTGTATGAAAATGGGCGATATAACAAATTATTGACTCAGCAGTTTATCCTGGGAAGGTTGTAGCAACTACAGGAATGCACTGAAGACACTGAAGGCGCTTGACGTTAAGTTTTTATTTATCAGGTTTCTCATTTCCCTGCTTTATTTGAATTAGTTCTGCATTTCAAAACAAGGGAATGAGGACTTGTTACTCTTTAATGAATGTTCACATACAGACAGATGGGCCATCATTCTTCTGTGGATGGCTCATCTGGCCCAAATTTGGTAGACACATGACAGGCACATATAATCACATAGCCACTGGCAGAATGCACTCTTGCACACACATCCAAAATCTGGATCTTTTTAGATATTGATATTTTTTTACATAAAGGACAAATAGCAGTTATCCTAGTGTCAATAATTTATTGGATTTATAACTGCATCCTTCCATAAAATGCATCTGATGCTTCTAAGTTATACAGTAACACAAAAATTACACTTGCCTTTTAAGACACACCGAGCATCTCTTGTTGCTAGCAGAAAGGTGGGGAGTTCTGTTGGCAAAAGGTCAATGAAAAGAGCTGTTTCATTCCACTTAAGTAGTAAAGCAAATAGTAGGGAACAGCCAACTGTTCTCGATAATCAAACAATTGGATGTTTCAACGAACAGATCATGTTTGCACAGTTAACTGCATCAGGAGACATTCTGACCCCAACGCCAGCCTCGGTGAGCTCTGTTTATCTCTTCGTTGACTGAAGTCTGAAACGCCTCACATTCGGATAAATCACTTCTCCCTCGCACACTCCCGCCTTGCACTTTCTGTAGGTCTTAAACAAGGCTTCTCTTCCAGCCGCACCCCCCCGACCTTTGTATTCCCTCCTGGGATAAAAAACCCAGCTAAGAAATGGCACAAGGTATGTGTGATGTGATCTGAAGTTTGGTTCGTGTCCTGACAAAGAGTTGAAATGATGCTAATTCATAACCACAACACCGACTTAGAGGGAACAGGCAATCCTATAGGGCGGCACATTCTTTTCAGATGAATGGCACAGACAAATGTAATCTCTTCAGATTACTTCAGTAGAACCACGTGGCTTTTCCAAACAGTACGAACAAAATATTTTAGGTATAAACCATTTTGACTTTCTTTCTCTTTGTATTTTCTGGACATGTTTAAAGGAAGACATGGACTAACCTGGCACCAGCAGCACACAAATTACCTGACTGAATAAAATGTTCCTACATATGAAACAAACAAATGAGGATATTTTTAACAAATTAATTTAACCCCAAGCCCAGTGCCAGTTTACAGAAAACAGCATGAGTTTTGCAGGACCACTGCTCCTGTGTTTAGACCCGCCACGAATCCTGATGAAAGTATCAAAGAACAAGGTTCGATTTATGTCCGAATGAAAACAATGTCAGTCTGGATAATTCTGTAAAATTCTTTCTAATCTTACATTTTTAATTCTTTAAAACTACAAATATTTCATTTCAATATGATCGTTTATTTTTATTACTGCAAAAACAACTGTGTAACGGTGGGTGATGGTTACCTATGGCAAAAGAAGCCATTTGTAGTTTAACAAAGAATTTTTTGCATTCATTCATTATTAAAAGTCAAATACACCTACACTGTCAATCAGTCAGTCATCATCCAACCCGCTGTATTTGAACCACAGGGTCACGGGGGTCTGCTGGAGCCAATCCCAGCCAACACAGGGCGCGAGGCAGGAAACAAACCCTGGGCAGGGCGCCAGCCCACCGCAAGCACCTACATTGTAGTTTTCTACTGGTCAAAAGTTTGGGGTCACCCAGAAATATTTTTTTTTATATAGAAATTGATACCATTTTTTTATCAAGATACCATTAAATTGATTTTAAGACATTACTAATGTGACTGATGGCTATTACTGCTTGAAATGACTGATTTTTAATTTATTATTCACCTATGACTGGAGTGGACAACCGGGGGGCACTCCAACTCCCAAAACACCCAACACTAGCAGGCACGGTCACAAGTTAAAAGCACGAAGTCTTTTATTGTGGGAAACTCTTCCTTGTCTAGTGTTTCCCACCACCACAGCCACAAGTACAATAAAGCACAAGCACAACTCTTTGTCTTCTTCCTCTCTGTCACTGCCTCCTCCACTCCTCCACACAAGCTTTGTTCACCTTCTGCCTGACTCTGACTCATCCATCTGAAGCAGGCAGCTCCTTTTATCTTCCACCAGTCAGTACTTCTGGTCTTCCATATATACGTGGTCCAAAAGCACTTCTGGGTGAGTTGGAAACCCCATGACGTAGGCATCCCCAGTCTCTGCAGCACCCACTGGAGGCACCCATGGAACCCAACAGGGCTGAGTCACAGAACTCCATCACCCATGCTTCCCTGTGGGAATCTGAGGTTCCGCTTTAACCCAGGATGGCTGCCATGTAGTGCTCCGGGGAAGATAATGCCCTGTACACATTCTCCCAAAGGCCTTCCATCTCATGGGCATCCTGGAGCTTTTCCACTGGAAAGCTCCATTTTCAGCAGCCATTCCTTCCGTGTCCTATTGGTTAATTCTCTTTGTTTACTTCTTAATTAGTCCTCATTAAATGCTGATTTGTTATAAGAGAATCCTTTATAATTATATTATCACCACTGAAACCTAATACAGTATTCTGTTCATCTGGATTGCCAGGTCCTGGCATTCCTAATGTTCAGTTCTGGGTTCAAAAATGGCCAAAATGAAACAGCATTCCAAAGAAACATGTCATTCATTAGTTTTTGTTTTTTTTACATAATGAAGGATATTTAATATAACAGATTTAAAAAGAAAACTAACAATTTCATACAAAGATATCTATTACTGTCTTGAGAGAAGAAGATCAAGTGAATCTAGCCAGGACAGTAAAAGAAGTGGAAGGTCCAGATGGACAAATGCATAAGAGGAGAAGGCCATCAGAGTGTGTAGTGTGAGAAACAAACACCATACAGGTCCTCAGTTGTCTCTTTCACTAAATACACACCAACTACCAGAAAAAACAACAACGAGATGCTTAGCATAATACACTTTTCCAATCATCTTCTGTCCAATGTGTGCGTCTTTTTGCCCATTGTAACCTTTTCCTTTTATTTGCCAGTTTCAGAATTGTCTTTTTCTTTGAGACTCTGCCTGTTAGGCCAGCATCCCAGGGTTGTATTTTCTCTGTTGCAGATGGCACTTGTGTTTGGCGTCCACACAGACTGTGGACCTGTAAGACATCTGTTTCCCACACTACACAGTCCTTTTCCACTTATGCCATTGCCAATCTGGGCCTCCTCTTCTTTTTCTGTCCTGGTCAGATCCAGTTGGTCCTCTTCTCTCAATATAGCGACAGACACCTTTGTATGAAATCTTCTGTTTCATAACAGTCTGACCCATGGAATATCCTTCATTCTGCTAAAAATAGCAAGCTAACATGCTTTTTGAGAAAGTTGTTTCATTTTGGCCATTTCTGGACCCAGAACTGAACTTTAGGAACTTCAATACCCTGCAACCCTAATGAACAGAATATCAGGTTTCAGCTCTGTTAATGCAATTACAAAGGTTTCTCTAATAACCAATTGGCATTCAAAATGACTATACTATATAAGGATAAGCTAAGGGAGTTGACCATTAAGACACTGCAGGAATGGCTGTTGAAAATGGAGCTTAGCAATTACTGTATATGGGAATATGAAATTAAAAATCAGTACTTTCAAGCAGAAATAGCCATTATACACACAAGTAATGCCTTCACTATATGTGTAAATAAATTTAATGGTATATTGATTTAAAAAAAGTATCAGCTTCTATCAAATATATATAAATGTCTGAGTGACCCCAAACTTTTGACCAGTAGTGTACGTTATTTTGTGTTAATGGCTTGTTAAATCTAACCTTCATTAATTAATATTAAAGATGCACTTACTTAAAAAATTAATGGTCTCACAGTAGGCCACATACAAATGAGAGGCTGGTCTGACTCTAAACTTATTAAAAATAAAGACCTAAACTCATTAAAATAAAGAACTGATCCACGTTGGCCTGAGTTGAAGGCATCTTGTTAGCTCATCTTCTGGCGAGTGGAACTGGTGCCACCTGGTGGACAGATTATGCAGCAGACAATATCTAAAAATTGCAACCAGAGGAGTATTGCACTGCAACAGAGGATTTCTATAATACATTATTTTACATTAGGAAACAGATTTCTTATAACAGTACATCAGATAAGTACACTTTCATGTTGTGTTCCACAGCTTCTTTCAATTATGGGAAAACACTCTCAATCTAATACTGCTGAAACAAAAACAAGAGGAGACATGTAATCCACAGCTTATAGCAGCATATAAGCATATAAGACTGATGGTAAAACTTTTGGGATGGGCACTCATTTATGTTGATAAAAAAATAAGTTAATAAGTCGGACCACTAAAATATAAATCTGATTCCACTGACCTGTGCTGCCTGAAATACAAATCATGGTGGCACTCCCAAACCTACTTAAACCAACGTCATTGGGAACTTCAGCCCACCTCAGCAACTCTGGGCACATTACAGTTGAAATCAGATGTTTACATACACTTAGGGTGAATTGTTTAAAACTCACTTTATAATGTCTGCCCAGATTTTATTCTGACTATAAATATGGCGTATCATTTAAGACGTCTACTTTGTGCAGGGCATAAGTATTTATTTCCAACAATGTTCACAGAGTATTTCACTTTTTATTGACCATATCACACTTTCAGTGGGTCACAAGTTTATATACATTTTGTTAACTGTGCCTTTAAACAGCTTGAAAAATTCCAGAAAATAATATGAAACCTTTAGGCAATCACTGCAGTGGGCTGGCGCCCTGACCGGGGTTTGTTTCCTGCCTTGCACCCTGTGTTGGCTGGGATTGGCTCCAGTAGACCCCTGTGACCCTGTAGTTGGGATATAGCAGGTTGCATAATTGATGAATAGATTTAGGCAATTAGACAATTAGCTTCTGCTAGCCAACTAGCCAAAATGAAGTCAACATGTGGATGTATGTTAAGGCCTACCATCAAACTTACTGCTTGTTTGTTTGATGTAATGGAGAAATGAAAAGAAATCAACCAAGACCTCAGAAAAGAAATTGTGGACCTCCACAAATCTGCTTCACTCTTGGGAACAATTTCAAAATGCCTGAAGGTTCTACATTCTTCTGTACAAACAATAATATGCAAGTATAAACACCATGGGACCACACAGCTGACATACCACTCAGGAAGGAGACACATTCTGCCTCCTAGAGAAGAATGTACTTTAGCACAAAAAGTGCAAATCAATCCCAGAACAACAGCAAAAGACCTTGTGAAGATGCTGGAGGAAACCAGTAGACAAGTATCTATATACAGAGCTAAACGAGTCCTTATATCGACATAACCTGAAAGACTGCTCAGCAAGGAAGAAGCCACTGCTCCAAAGCGGCCATAAAAAAGCCAGACTGCAGTTTGCATTGGCACATGGGGACACAGATCTAACCTTCTGGAGAAATGTCCTCGGGTCTGTTGAATCCAAGATCGAACTGCTTTGGCCATAATGACCATCATTATGTTTGGAGGAAAAAGGGTGATGCTTGCAAGCCAAAGAACACTATCCCAACCATCAAGCATTGGGGTGGGAGCATCAAGTTGAGTGGGTGCTTTGCTGCCGGAGGGACTGGCGCACTTCACAAAATTGATGGCATCACGAGGAAGGAAAATTATGCAGATATACTGCAGCAACATCTTAAGAGCTCAGCAAGAAGTCAAAGCTCCATCACAAATGGGTCTTCTAAATGGACAATTACCCCAAGCATATGCTAAAAGTTGTGGCAAATGACTTGAGGACAAAAGGCTCAAGGTATTGGAGTGGCCATCACAAAGCCCTGACCTCAATCCGACTGAGAATTTGAGGAGAGAACTGAAAAAGCGTCTGTGAGCAAGGAGCCCTGCAAACCACTGTGTTAATACACAACACATTTATATGCCACTCAGAACATTTCGTATTTCTTGGATGTCCAGTCTTCTGTTGCTGACCTGATGTCTTTCCATGGAGTTAAGTGGTCACAGAGGCCAGGTCTGAAGAAGAGGGTGTGACATCTGTTCTAATCCAGTTTCACAGAGAGAAGCTTGCAAACCGTGCAGTGCGATCTGGGAGATTGTCAAGAAGCAGAAGGGAGATGGTGGACAGCTCCTCTCACCACGTTTTGCCAATTTACTGCCATACTGTAAATGACAAAGCAGATTACAATAATACCAACCAGATGTGCTGATCTATTGAGGCACATAACCAATATGGGCATCAGCTTCAATTCTTCTTCTTCTTCTTCTTTCGGTTGCTCCTGTTAGGGGTTGCCACAGTGGATCATCTTCTGTCTTATTGTCCTGTGTTCCGCATCTTGCTCTGTTACACCCATCACCTGCATGTCCTCTCTCTGCACAACCTCCTCTTAGGCCTTCCTCTTTTCGTGCTGCCTGTCAACTCTATCGTTAACATCCTTTTCCCAACATACCCAGCATCTCTCCTCTGCACATGTCCAAACCAACGCAATCTTGCCTCTCTGACTTTGTCTCCCAACCGTCCAAGTTGAGCTGATCCTCTAATGTACTCATTCCTAATCCTATCCATCCTTGTCACAACCAATGCAAATCTTAACATCTTTAACTCTGCCACCTCCAGCTCAATCTCTTGCTTTTTGGTCAGCGCCACTGCCTCTAACCCATATAACATAGCTGGTCTCACTACCGTCCTGTAGACCTTCCCTTTCACTCTTGCTGATACCCATCTGTCACAAATCACTCCTGACACTCTTCTCCACCCATTCCACCCTGCCTGCACTCTCTTTTTAACATCTTTTCCACAGTCCCCATTACTCTGTACTGTTGATCCCAAGATTTAGTCTCATCCACCTTCACCGACTCTACTCCTTACATCCTCACCATTCCACTGACCTCCCTCTCATTTACACACATGTATTATGTCTTGTTTTTACTGTCCCTCATTCCTCTCCTCTCCAGAACTTATCTCCACCTCTCCAGGGTCTTCTCAACCTGCTCCCTACTATCGCTACAGATCACAATGTCATCAGCAAACATCATAGTCCACGGGGACTACTGTCTAATCTCATCTGTCAACCTGTCCATCACCATTGCAAATAAGAAAGGGCTCAGAGCCAATCCCTGATGTAATCCCACCTCCATCTTGAATGCATCTGTCACTCCTACCGCAGACCTCACCACTGTCACATTTTCCTCGTACATATCCTGTACAACTCTTATATACTTCTCTGCCACTCCCAACTTCCTCATACAATACCACAGCTCCTCTCTAGGCATCCTATAATATTCTTTCTCCAGGTCCACAAAGACGCAATGCAACTCCTTCTGGCCTTCTCTATACTTCTCCATCAACAACCTGAGAGCAAACATTGTATTTGTGGTGCTTTTTCCTGGCATGAAACCATACTGCTGCTCATTAATCATAACCTCACTTCTTAACCTAGCTTCCAGTACTCTTTCCCATTACTTCATGTTGTGGCTCATCAGTTTTATCCCCCTGTAGTTACTACAGCTCTGCATATCCTCCTTATTCTTAAACATCTGCACCAGTACACTTCCTCACCACTCCTCAGGCATCCTCTCACTTTCCAAGATTCCATTAAACAATCTGGTTAAAAACTCCACTGCCATCTCACCTAAACACCTCCATGCTTCCATAGGTATGTCATCTGGACCAGTGGCTTTTCTGTTTTTCATCCTCTTTCCTCCTTGCTAATCCATTGCACTTCCTGATTCACTATCTCCACATCATCCAACCTTCTCTCTCTCTCATTCTCTTCATTCATTGGCCTCTCAAAGTACTAATTCCATCTTCTCAACACACTCTCCTCGTTTCTGAGTACGTTTCCATCTTTATCCTTTATCACCCTAATCTGCTGCACATCTTCCCCAGCTTGGACCCTCTGTCTAACCCTCCTTAGTCTCTGACTTCTCATACAACTCATCATACGCCTTTTCTTTAGCCTTCACCAGCTCTCCCTTCATCTTGTGCCTTATCTCCTTGTATTGTCTACTTTCTGCATCTCTCTGACTATCCCACTTCTTCTCCGCCATCCTCTTCCTCTGTATATCCTCCTATACTTCTCCATTCCACCATCAGATTTCCTTTTCCTCCTTCCTCTGTCCAGGTGCCACACCAAGCACCTTTCTTGCTGTCACCCTTACTACTTCTGCTGTAGTTGCCCAACTGTCTGGAAACTCTTTACTACCATCCAGTGCCTGTCTCTCCTCCTCTTTAAACTCAATCTTGTAGTCATCCTTTTTTAAATTCCACCATTCCTTTGCTCTGCCCTCCCTCTCCTCCTCTTCTTCTTGATCTCCAGCGTCATCCTACAGACCACCATCCTATGCTGCTTAATTACACTTTCCCCTGCTACCACTTTTTACCACTTCTGACCTTCTTCATTCCTCTCCTTGACATCATACCTACCCATCACCTCCTCGTCTCCTCTGTTCCCTTCACCACCATGTCCATTGAAATCTGCTCCAATCACCACTTTCTGTCCCTTGGGTACACTGTTCATCACCTCATCCAACTCACTCCTCCGGACACGTCTCCCCCCTCTTCTTCTCCTTCTTCTTCTTCGCTCAACAGTAGCCCAATTTCCGCCAGCACCCTGTTGGCTAACAGTACTGGTGTCAGCCATTGTTATGGAAATTTGTATTGTTGTCCGCATGTTGATCTCGCAAAATTTTACACCGGATGCCCTTCCTGACGTAACCCTCCCCATTTATCCGGGCTTGGGACCAGCACAAAAAAACACACTGGTTTGTGCATCCCCTGTGGCTGGGTTATGTGCATCAGCTTCAATATAAAAAAAAATGACATACAAGATTTTGCTGACAGTGGCTTAAATTTTAAATTTTTCGGTGACTGAGAATCACCATGCTTCCATTAATTTGACTGTTGTCTGTACTCTGGAAGAGCGGCTGGTCTGACCATAAAGTTATTAAAAATGAAGACATCATCTATGTTGTCCCTGGGTTGAAGATGTGATGTTAGCTCATTTTCAGGTGACTGGCATTGGTGCCACCTGGTGGACAGATTATGCAGCGGAAAATATCTCATTACAACCACAGAAGTACTTTACAACAGAGGCTGTGTAAAATGCTTTTCTTACATCAATAGATTTCTTCTAAAGGTACACTAGGTAAGTTCACTTTTGGGTTGTGTTCGACAGCTCATTTATAATAGTGATGTACCCAATCAAATTAATTTCTCCCAATCCAAATTCAGTAGCGCAGTATTCTCCTTGGAATAGTGATTGTACTGTGATTAGGATTCATATCATATGCATAGACTTGGCTCAGGTTTAGTTTTTCATGAACTAGAATGGATTCAATTGAGCCGTAGCTAAGTCTGTAGTATCTGGTATTTGAAACACAGTATCTTTGGTTCTACATTATGAATTGCTCTACAGAGGCACCATTATCATTTGCCGTCATGTTGAAGACTGCACCGCTTACAAAAATCAGCATCACTGAATATCCCATTCAGAGTTCTCCTATAGAAAGAACTATTAGATAATCTTAGACCTCAGAATAAATCCCAGTTTGCTTCAGTGCAATTTTACTCCACCAGAATATCTGGTGCCAGAATGCTGGATTTTAAATGGCTCACACGATCCTGGCTAGATTGATCTGAATTAATGCACAATCATGACAAAATATCCAAGCATTTAGAAATCAAGCACAAAACAGGTAATCAACTACAGAATACAAATCTGAGGAAATAAAGGGAGCAACCTTCAGTTGAGCTGAAAGACACTCAGATAAGAATCATACTCCATTTTTGCAATATCAACAATAGCAGAAAGACGAAAGACCTATGATAATACGTGTTTAGCATACATGGAATAATCCTCGTCGTTATTGTGAGAAATGTCAAACATTATCCTGCCTGCATTTAGTCTCATGCGGTCTGATGTAATTTTGAAACGTGAATACACGTTTGGGGGTAACTCGTTATAAACTTTGTAGTGACGGCAGACCTTCAGAGCTCCACCCTGTTGAGGAGGTTGTTGCCTTACCTTATACGTCAGTGATTTGCCTGGTTACACAAGGGTTAAGATTAGGGTTGGGGGAGGGTTATCGGACTCAGTTTGAGTGAACCAGGTGATAAAAACCTGCAGTGCAATTGGCTGTCCAGCTGAGCCAATCAGGGACCTGGAGAGGTTGTGCAGCTGGACTCATCTCAGTGAACAGTGGCAAAGTCCTGCACTGCAAAGGCTCCACCCACAGGGCTTCTTCCTAAAATACTTACCCCCAAATTTCTTCCGTCTGTGCATTTTAAACCACCGCTAGGGTTTCAGGAAGAAAATTAAAAAAAAAAAAAACTTAAAAAATGACCTGACGCCAAGAGAAAATAAAAAGCTAAAATTGCAGTTATTCATTCAGGAGCTCAGTAGCACAAGGTAACTGAATCTTACTAACTGATTTACAAATTTTAATGAGCGCTGCAACAGTGGAGAGAGACAAGACAGCTACACGCAATAGAGAAGTGCTCTGTCATTTTATCTATTGCATCACTATATGGCATGACAACAGCAAATAAGAGTTTAGATAAGCATTGTGATCTACAGATATGCAATGTGTTAAAATGCAGTGACTATTTTGTCATGGCATGTTCACCTTTCTAGTTTGATAGTAATGTTACATTTCTTCAGTTATTTATTTAGAACGTGGATGTTGTGCAGCCTCATCTCAGCATCTGCTGGTGTTGTTAGGTTGTGTGGCCTGTAGGGGGCCTCACTGAGCCCCAAAACTCCACACCCAACTACACACAGACAGTCTGGGCCTAAGTGAAGGAATTTTTATTAAACAAAATACCTTTCCCCAATGGCCACAATGCAACCTTTGTTTCCTCCTTTTTCACTTCCAATGGAAGGCTCTCTTTCAATCAATCAGTCAATCAATCAACATTTATTTATATAGCACATGTTCATACAAAAAAATGTAGCTCAAAGTGCTTTACAAAATGAAGAATAGAAAAATAGAAGACACAATAAAAAAAAAACAAAACTCAACATTAATTAACATAGAATAAGTAAGGTCCGATGGCCAGGGTGGACAGAAAAAAAAAAAAACTCCAAAGGCTGGAGAAAAAAAATAAAATCTGTAGGGGTTCCAGACCACGAGACCGCCCAGTCCCCTCTGGGCAATCTACCGAACATAAATCTTTTAACTCCAGGCCCCTGAGTACTTCTGGTGTTTCATCAGTTGCCTCCAGGAAGCATGTCCGTGTCAAACAGGACTCCATCACCGTCTGACAGCTCACCCTGGTGGCCCCGTGACAGGGCAGGACTATAGGACCACAACTCCCTTGCTGCCCTGCAGACGTCCATAATGGGACTTGCTAGATGGGATGCTGCCACCCACTTGTGGTGTTGTGGGTCCACAGCTCTCTCAGCAAGGGCCAGTTTTTTTTTACATAAATAATCACTGCGCTCGCGGCTTAGCAGAGGGGCATGGTGGCTGTAGCGGATCTCAGGGCGATCTGCAGACTGGGCGTTTCTCACCTAGTGCACAGGTCAGGGACTGCCCACATCGGTGTTTGTTCCTGGGTTTGCTAATGTGCTACACTATGCCCTTTCAGTGTATATATAGAAGCCCGAGCCGGCTTGGAGGATTTGGGAAAAAGAGAGGAAAGAAAGACGGAGGTTGAGAGAGAGAGAGAGAGGGCAGGCAGGCAGGCAGGCAGGCAGGCTCGTGCAGCTGGACGGTGGGCCCTAGTGAGGTGTTTAGCTAGCACCTAGGGCAGTTGATTGTAGTCGCTCCCGCTGAGCATTTGGAGAAGAGCAGGAGTGACTAGCAAGGAAGGTGACTCGCCGTTGAAGAAAGCAGGAGTCGGGAGACTTGGCTGAAAAGTCCTTGTTGTGAGCGTTCTGGCTGGCAAGGACTCCAAGTCTCAGGCCTGGGATGAGTGCGTGACCGAAGCCAGGATCGGGCGGCCCCCAGACCTGTGTGAGTGGGAGAAGGTCAGCTGCAGAGAGAGCGTCTCGCCTGCTGCAGGGCCCAAACGGGAGAAGCAGCTGAGACGCTAGAGTAATAGAAGCACCGGACTTGCCATTGTTTTTAAGGACTGTTTCCAGCAACGTTTTAACCACATCGTCTTTTAATGGATTATTTATTGGTTGGACTGCACTATTTATTTGAACACTTCTTTTTTTTGTTGGATTTTAAATAAAAGCACTTTTGCACTTTTATACACCATCCCCTTGCTCCATTGCTGTTGTTGCCTCACTGTTTAGCTCATCGGTATAGGGTGTAGGGTTCAAGGGCTCCCGAACAGCAGATGGGAGCATGGAGTCGAACCCGCATCGTCACACCACTGTACAGGGGGATGCTGTGCCCATAGCCGGCAGTTGTTCACTGTGCTGGCCTTCCTGGTTCCCAAGACAATCCTGGGTGTCGCTCAGTGGCTGGTAGGACGCCAGCACTGCTGTAGCCACTGTAGCGTCCTTCCAGATCCGGGTCTTGGCATGGAAAGGAGGTATCGTTATTTCGTCCCTGCCCTTCTGTTATAAAGCCCTCCTGGCCAGGTAAGGAAATGAGTTCCACCTTGGCGGGGATGCCAGTTTGCCCCTCACAGCAGATTTGGTGACTCAGGTTTTTTATGCACTGAAATCTGCATCCCCTGTGGCTCCTCATCATTCAGCTTTCTTAACGCCAGTCCTTTTGACGGAGTGTGAAACACCACTTACTTCAAATGTGTATTTTGCAGTTCAGTTTTCATGAGCATAGCTGCCAATTCTTTCTAACTCACGTCAACTCCAACACTGTTGCATTAACTATGAACCACAGAGAGCACGCATAGCAATTTATGATTGGATTTTACATAACGATTTTTTCACTTATAATAGTTCATTTTTAACACATGCTATGTACTCTCTGCACGCATGACACACACTTACTTCTATGTCCAACGTTTTTTTTTTTTTAAGTAGACTTTGACTGTAGACAGTTGGTCTTCAATAGAAACTTTCTCGATCAAAACAGGTTAACAAGACACCTCTGATCTTTCCAGTTCAAAATCATGGCCCCCTAAGTTTTAGCGCTGCTGTCGTGAGGTATTGGATTGGCTCTCTTTGAATTACCTTTCCCAAGATTTTGTCATTTTTTGTTTTCCCCTACACGGTTTTCTTTTGTTTGGGAGTTTTGTTTTTTTTTTTCTTGCCTTACTAAGGAGTCAAGGCTGGGCGCTGTCACAAAACCAGGCCTGGTAAAGTCCATTGAGGCGTTCCTTGTGTGAATCTGGACAACACAAGAAATCCATTGTTGTTGTTGTTTAGAAATATGACACTCAGTGAGCCGTCTAAACTGTTGCCACCCAGTTTTAAGTTAAATTGACGCATTGGTTGTCTCCAGGCACATACATTATTCTTCTGGCTTTAGCAAGACTAGTCTGCACTTAACCATGTACTGGCCGGCAATTACATGACAAAAGAAAGCAAAGGTTATTACTTTCAAACAAAAATCTGCAAAACAAGATTCACAGTGCTGGCTCTTTGAACAGTACTGTA
This sequence comes from Polypterus senegalus, assembly GCF_016835505.1. NCBI lineage: Eukaryota > Metazoa > Chordata > Cladistia > Polypteriformes > Polypteridae > Polypterus > Polypterus senegalus. Next base: position 29,443,852 of record NC_053167.1, read on the forward strand.
GTTTACCCTGGATATTTGGCCTCAACGTTTGCACGGTAATTATGTGTGTGGCATTTCATATTATTGGACAAGAGCACACGTTGATATTTGTATGGAGTATCTGACACAAGTACCTGGCATTTCATTTGTAAAAGCCGTCAGTCAAGTGAACTACAATACAATACAGAAGTCATGCTGTTGCCTTGCCTCACTTACAGAACCCTGAATCAAACCTTCATTAATAAGCATGTTAGGTACGGGTATCTGCTAAATAGGAGAGTCTTCAGAGGAATGTCTTTAAAGGGACTACACAGAACAGCTGAAGGAAGGTAGCTTGTTAAAGCAGCCAGTCTGTTATCAGTTATTATTGCTCAAAAATGTTAGTTGTTCACATTTGATTGCTCTACCCGAGACTTGGTGGAATTCCCCTTTGATGGTGACGTCTTGTGAAGACAGTCTGCGTTTGTGTGTGTGTGAGAGAGCAGACATCACTTTTGTGATCAGTTTGCCGGTACACGTGGCATCTCCAGTGCTGTGAAGAAAACTGCCTTCATGAGAAAACAAGATGTCAGCACAAAGCCGCAGTGTGTGGCACTGAACACGTAAGGTTTGGAAGGTTGCACAGTACAGGGTGGGCGATTTATATGGATACACCTTAATAAAATGGGAATGGTTGGTGATATTAACTTCCTGTTTGTGGCACATTAGTATATGTGAGGGGGGAAACTTTTCAAGATGGGTGGTGACCATGGTGGCCATTTTGAAGTCGGCCATTTTGGATCCAACTTTTGTTTTTTCAATAGGAAGAGGGTCATGTGACACATCAAACTTATTGGGAATTTCACAAGAAAAACAATGGTGTGCTTGGTTTTAACGTAACTTTATTCTTTCATGAGTTATTTACAAGTTTCTCTTTGTTTACAGCCATTGACATGTCGCAGAGGTTAACACGTGAGGAGCGGATAGAAATTGTGTTGATGTCTGGTGAACGCAGTAACCGGGTCATTGCAGCAGATTTCAATGCAAGACACCCTACGAGACCACCCATCTCCCATGCTACAGTTAGCAAACTGCTTGCTAAGTTTCGTGAAACTGCTTCAGTGTTGGATTTGCCAAAATGTGGACGCATGTAGAAACATCAGTGGCTGTCCTAGCTTCATTCAGCAAGAGCCCACAGCGTAGCACTCGCCGCATGTCACTGGAGAGTGGCATTAGTCGAACATCCCTTCGGCGGATATTAGCTACTCACAAATGGCACCCTTACAAACTCCAGCTACTGCAGCATCTCAACGAGGATGACCCAGATCGGCGCACTGAATTTGCAGAATGGGCAAAACAAAAATTGGAACAGGACCCTCAGTTTACAGAAGATTTTGTTCAGTGATGAGGCAAACTTTTATGTGAATGGTGAAGTTAACAAACAAAACCACCGCTATTGGTCTGACACTAACCCACATTGGATAGATCCCTCCAAGACTGTGGTAACAAAAAAATTGATGGTATGGTGTGGTATATGGGGTACAAAGATAGTGGGGCCATTCTTCATCAATGGAAACCTCAAGGCCACTGGATATGCGAAATTGCTACATGATGATGTGTTTCCCTCTTTATGCACTGAAGCTGGCACGTTCCCTGAGTTTTTCCAGCAAGATGGTGCACCACCACATTATGGGTGTCAGGTCCGAGCATTCCTAGATGAACAGTTTCCTGAAAGTGGATTGGTCGTCGTGGGCCAGTTGAATGGCCCCCAAGGTCTCCCGATCGGACCCCCTTAGACTTATCTTTTGGGTTGTCTGAAGGCAATTGTCTATGCAGTGAAGATACGAGATGTGCAGCACCTGAAACTATGGATACTGGAAGCCTGTGCTAGCATTTCTCCTGCGGTGTTGCTATCAGTGTGTGAAGAGTGGGAGAAGAGGGTTGCATTGACAATCCAACACAATGGGCAGCACATTGAACACATTTTATAAGTGGTCAGAAACTTGTAAATAACTCATGAAAGAATAAAGTTACGTTAAAACCAAGCACACCATTGTTTTTCCTTGTGAAATTCCCAATAACTTTGATGTGTCACATGACCCTCTTCCTATTGAAAAAACAAAAGTTGGATCCAAAATGGCCGACTTCAAATGGCCACCATGGTCACCACCCATCTTGAAAAGTTTCCACCCTCACATATACTAATGTGCCATAAACAGGAAGTTAATATCACCAACCATTCCCATTTTATTAGGGTGTATCCATATAAACGGCCCACCCTGTATTAAAGTCGTAGATGTAAAACTGTAATATTCATACAGACGCCGATCTGAACACGCCAGAATGGCTGATTACATTTCTCTGGAAAGGACTTAGTGAAGGCGTTGTGCTTCTATGTTGACAGTTCATTCAGGAAAAGGCTCGACACTTCTCAACATTTCATTGGCCTTTCCTGCATTTTTGACAGGACATTTACAGACTTTGATCTTATGACTGGCTGCTCTACTCCCTAATTATTGCAGTCTCAAAGCGTTGATCCCTCACATTAAATCTGCTATTTGCAGGTTAGTTTCAGGGCATTGGTTGCTCCAGCAATTTAGCTGGATTTTGTGAAATCTTTCTTTCTGGAACAGGCAAATCCTGACCGTTTCAAGATGCAGGATTAGCTAATTATCTTTGGTCTCACTGATCACACTCTTCTGGCGTAATTTATTCTAGAAACACATATTTGGCGAAATCCATGTTTTCTTGGATGGAATTAGACCGATTTCTTCAAATCCTGATTTAATTTTAACCAGATTTCACACTAATCTTGCTTTCAGGAACAGGCTCAAAATGTTAGGTTCATCCCTTGTAAAAGTAGAAGGTTACAAGCAGTTTTTGAAAAGAAGCAGTAAGCAAATAAATTGCATTCAAACATGGCTTTGAGAGTTTTCTGTTTTTCAAATGCTAACTACTGTTCTTAATGAGAAAATTAGTTTATGCATGTGAACTTATGCTGAAAGAAGTCCAAAATGTTTGTGATAGCAAAACTAGAATGCTTTCTAAACCTCTGCACAATGTAGATTATCGTTTTTAAATAAAACGTGACGATCCTTTAGCAGTTAAGCTGTAAACTGGTCAAACTTCATGTAAAATCAGTGAGCACATTGTGCATGTTTGCTTGCTTTATCATTTGCAGAAGAGATGTCAGAAGTTTGTAAAACCTCTGATAGCTGCTGCTTGACAAGGTAAAATAATATCAAAGATGTCCGACTGCATTATTTATTCGTAGCACTCTGTGAGACCACAGTGGCAGAGACAAACCGCATAATGTTACAGAGTTTAAAACCTGGGTCAACATAGTCGGATTCACTTCTACTGAGGGGCCCACTTTAGCTAAATATAATGCAGTTTGTGAAAAGGAAAGAAAATGTGGAAAAAGAAACAAAAATCTACAATGGCACTTTAATAAAACATGCTGGGTGTAACAAAATAAAATTTACAGCTCAATGTCTTGGCTAAAATTGGATTCTTATGTTAAGCAAAATGAATTTATTAAGAACCAAAGCCACCACCAGCCTGTTGGAAGGAAAAAGCAAGAATAAACCTTCAATGAGAAAGAGCGCAATCTACCTTAATAAAAGGACACGTGTTTCTCTCTGTGTGTCCATCTTGTTGCTATGTCTCTGTTATTCCAACAGATGACAAATATGAATACTACTTTATGAAGCCTATACCAAATGGCACATAACAGAGAAATGTGCATTACACGGCACACTGCAAACGTCAACGCCGAGGTCTACATTAATTACTTCGATTTCCACCAGTCTTAGACGGGTAGCACAGCTAATACAATATTAATTGCACTTTGATATGATAAAATTGCACATTTTTGGTAGAGGTAGGGTGCAGGATGTCCAGAATGCCTACAGAGCAGCATCAGATTGACACTACTCCGACTATTGGCTTGTAAGCTTAATAAATGATACACATTTTCAAAGATTATTTATTTACTAAAAGCACGACTAACCCAATCATGCATTGCACTAGGAGAACAGGAACATACCTGAAGCACGGAATACTATGAATTCTACTACTCTCAAAACTTACCAGTAGATTAATGAGACATTTTGGCATCTATACTTTCAAAAACAAAAAATACTGATTAGGTGGAAGAACGAAAAAGGGAGAAAATTACCATGCAAGTCCAAGAGGATTACCTTACTTTGTTATTAAACATTACTTAAAAGATAGAATTATAAATATGACAATATAATTAAGCATGCCTGACAACTGAAATGTTAAAGTGGAAGAGTGTGCTTTAATAACGTCATTGGCAAAAAGAGTAAGAACTGACATATTAGGGTGTAATTTAAAGGCATTTTTATTAATATACATATATAATAAGAAAATAGCAAACATGACTGAAAAACAATACAAAACAAAAATAAAATCAAACAAGCCCCATTTCCTCTAGTCTTAATAACCGAAGGACTCTGCTTATTGGTCCATGCAAGAGCACCACACTCCTGTAACTTCCACTGGCAAAGAAGGGTTTTTCTTGCATTTAAATTGCAAGGGAATTTCAAGATATTCGTGTTGACCAAGTGATGTCCAATTGCAAAAATGGCAAATGCAGGCAGAATCTGATTAAAGAAAATACAAGGTTGAAAAATAATGGCAATTACAAAAACATGGCCTGTACTAAAAACTGTATGAGCAACATAACTATGTCTATTCTGACAAAAGTGCTATGCAAAGAAGAACTAACACCAACAATTGATTACTGTTTTTTTTTTTCTTTTAAGTGAGAATATACAAACACATACACAAAATAAAATAACACAAAACAAAGACCACTTTTTACAGTTATTTGTTCAGGCTTTGAAATGTGATTAAAAAAATTTATGGCACATTTTTGCAATATTCCTAAAGCCTAATTCCTTAAGACCTCTGAAGACACTTCTCACCATTTTTTGTTCCTAGGCTTCAATTCCTCAGCAGCATTGCGCAAAAAGATATAATTTTTCTTCTGAGGGTTGTAAAATTCATGTCCCTGTGTGTTAAAGCATTTAAGCAAGTTATCTAAAATACACTTTTATTAGGCAAACAAAACCAGTACAATTAAGTTAAAAGGCATTTGAGGCTGCCTTCGTCTGTATGACATATTTCAAAGAAACAAGTTGTTGTGTTGCTGTTGCGTAACAAATCTACAACCTAAAAACTAGAGTCACCTACATCAAGATATTGTGCATCTATCTGTCTATACAGTAGCATTCTGGAGGTGCCCAATTCTTACAAACTCCTTATAAAGAGCCCGACTAAACAAAGTACTTACAATGTTCAACTACTCAAAAATCCATTTACATTTTCTGTATTTGTAAGAAAACAAACTTTGAAAAATAAGCCCTAAATTTATTAAAGAGTATCATGTCTTAAAAACTAAAATATTCTATCATCTTGTAAAAGTGATAAATTTGCATATCTCTTTACCTTAGACCAGTCGTAACTGGAGGAATACGCAAAGATGTTGCCATTGTGGTTAAAGCAGCAGGCTGTGATAGGCTGGTCCAGTTGCTCAGATGTCTTTAGTTTGGTACGAGCATCTTTATCCCAAAAGCTGAATCGTCCATCTGACCCCACAGTTGCAAGAGTACCATGGACTGGATGAAAGGCAATGGCGTTCACCTACACAAACATACATTAAGTTGTATTCACATTGGTCGTTCTTTTTACTGTAATGGCTCTTTCTAGAGTCTGAAACAGCTCCACCAGACTCAAATGGAGCAATAATTCACATCATATTAACGTCTCTTACCAGAAACAGTTGTGTACACTTACAGCATAAATATCTTGTGGTGCAGAAGTGTTGGTTCCATTTGATCTGTGGCACTTAAATGTAAAATTATCCTTAGCCCTATATGGAAAAAAATTCTAATTAATTTAAAATGATATTAGCATTGTTCAGAAATAATAATAATAATAAAAAAAAAAAAAAACAATCCATCAACCCAAAGCAAACAGCTCTGTTCTGGAGAGGACCTAAGAAAACCTTTAAGACAGAGTAAACAATACAGGAAAACTATTTGTATTTATAATCCAAACATATGAAGTTCCTGAATTAATTTTGGTTAAAATCAATGATGGAATATTTTATTTAATTATATGTTTATTTAATTCTATCCTGGATTATGTCTGTGGATTCAAAATAAATAGTAAATATAAACTTTCATTAAAAATTACTAACATGCTAATTTCCCCGTTGGGATCAACAAATTATTATTTACGTAGTTTCTCAATCCTGACCTTCTTTCTTTTTGCTCGAGTTATGTGCAATGCTTCCATTGATTGACAAGACTTGCCTAAAGAATTTTCATTTTTAAAGCTGATTCATAAAGTATTCAGAACCCTTCACTTTTTCACATTTTGCAGCCTTCTACTAAAATCATTTCAATTCTTTTTTGCTTTGTGCCCTCCCCTACCATAACCTGTCATATATGGGGGAGGAGTGAAAGCTTTAGGTTTGTCAAAATGTTGATCTCTGGTTTTCACCAGATCTTGACATTTTAGGTTCTCCTGATACTAAAACCTACGATATCTAAATGATGGGTGTGTGTCTGTCTTCACAGTTTCTTGAGGATGGTCTAGAGCAAAAAAAAAAAAAAAGTTGGACAGGAAAAATACCAAACTCAAAACTTAAGCCTGTTATGAGATGACCATGTGCTGATAGTTTTGTTTCAAATCATGAAACAGAAAGATGCATTTTAGAGGAACCCTCAAATACCATAATTCTGAAATTAATTATGCATTTTTCTCAGCAATTGTTATTGTAATGATCTATTTTATGTAGAGCAGTAAATTATTACTGAAATGTTATAGTTCAGGTAACGTGGTTCCTAGGGCACAAAGCCCACTGATGCTCACATCCAAATTTTTTTTCCACATGATGCAAAGGTCAATACTCAGAATGACAAAATATCAGGATTTTACAATTTTTTTCAAATTTATTAAAAATACAAAGCTGAACTATCACAGTCACTCCAGTAGTCAGACCCTTTGCTAAGACACTTGAAATTTAGCTCAGTTGCATTTCATTCCTTTGATCATCTGACTGGACATGATTAGGAAAGGCACACACCAGTTTAAAAGGCCCCCAAAAATGACATTGTGTATCTGAGCAAAAAAACAAGCCAGGAGGTTGAAGGAATTGCCTGCAGAGATTAAAGACAATATTGTGTCAAGGCTCAGAATTTGGAAAGGGTACAAAAAAAATCCTGTGGGGCTGACGATCACAACAGCATGATGACTTACGTTATTCTTAAATGGAATAAGTTTGGTACAAACCATGACTCTTCCAAGCTGGCCACCCAGCCAAACTAAGGCAGCTGTGGGAGGAGGGTAATGGTAAGAGAGTAGACCAAGAACACGATGATCACTCTGTCTGAGCTCTAGAGAACCTATGTGGAAACGCAAGAAACTTCTAGAAGGACAACAATCACTGAAACATTCCACCAGTCTAGGATTTATGAAAACAGTGGCCAAGCAAGTGCCCCTCCTCAATAAAATACACAATGAAGCCAACCTGAAGTTTGCAAAAAGGCACCTAAAGGTTTCAGACTTAGAAACAAGACACTTTGTTCTGATGAAACCAAGAATATCATAATGTCTGGAGGAAACCATGCACTGCTAATCTCCTGTGCAACATCATTCCAGTGGTGAAGAAAGATTATGGCAACATTATGCTGAAGGGGTTGTTTTTCAGAGGCAGTGACTGGGAGACTAGACAGAGTTGAGAGTAGGCCAAACAGAGCCAGTACAGAGATATCCTTAATGAAAATTGCTGCTCCAGAGCACTCTGAACCTCAGACTGGGCCAAATGTTCACCTTTCAGCAGGATAATGACTGCTAGCACAAAACAAAGATAACATATGAGTGGCTTAGGGACAACTCCGGGAATGTTTTCGGGAGCTGCCCAGCCAGAGTTCGGACCTGAACCCAATCAAACTTCTCTGGAGAGACCTGAAAGTAGCTGTCCATCAACTGTCTCAATACAACCTGCCAGAGCTTGAGATGATCTGCAGAGAAAAATGGAAGAGTATCCCCAAATTCTTGTGTTCAAAACTGGTTGTGTCAAACCCAAGACGACTCCTGGCTGTAATCGCTAACAAAGGTGCTTCAATTAAGCTCTAAGCAAAGGTTCTGAATACATGTGTCAATGTAATATTTCAGTTTTTTATTTTTAAAAAATTTGCAGCCTTGTGATTGACTGGCACTGTGCCCAAGAATTGTTCCTGCCTTTCATTCGATGCTTGTTGGGGTAGGTGGCAGGGTAAGCAGGTCAAGAAAATGGAAGGATGTACACATTTTAAAAATTTTCTAAAATCCTGTTTTTACTTTGCCATTTTGGAATATATTAAGTGTTGCTTGATGTAGTGCAAAATTAATTTAAATGATTTCAGCAAGATGCTGCAACAAAAAAAATATGAAAAATTCAAAATAACCTGGCTAGTACTTTGTCCCTGTTCAAAATTAAAATACAAGCTGTAAGAAAGTAATTATTTTCAAGGGTTTGATTAATATGCCACTATTCACCAGTGTATATACTAGCATATTTTAGTTATAGCTTTGAGGTAGTGATATGAAGTAGAAGCAAATTATTTTGACTAAGGATTAAAAGAAATTGAAATAATAAGAACTGGTAGGATTTTGTCTACTTTTGCAAATGCACAGTCCATTTATAAAAAAAAAAAAAAAAAAGAACTACACATCTATGTCATAAAGCTGAAGTGCTTCAGACTTAACCTCCTTAGTGTTAGACCCACATGTCACTCGTGCTGTAACAGTGCTAAAAGTGTTAGTCCTGAGTATCACGCGGGCAACTGTATAGTCACATCTCACTTAAGCATTAGACCAAATGCTGAGCGTTGCTCAGGAAACAATATAGGCATGTCTTGCATAAGTGAGAGGCCCAAGGGTTACTCAAGAAATGGTGCAGACACATCTTCTCCTAGCCTCATAATGGCTTCTTGTAAGAAACTTTTTCAAAAGCCCAGTTGTTGCAAGCTCTTGACAGTGATATGAGCAGTAATGACGAAGTAAATCTGTCTTCAGGCAGTAAAATTGAAACAGACAGTGAAATTAAAAGGGATTCTGATGAATCAATTACATACGTGCAGTGTGTTGTTCAAAAGCTGATCAGTCTGCAAAGAACATCCGCAAGGAATCACACTACTACTGTCCCGACTATTACGTTGGTTTGTCCGTTTCACTGTGCTTCAAGATATACCACAAAAACGACACACTTTGAAAGTAATTATGGTATTAGCATTATTTTATTATTATTACTTGTATCTTTATAGTTGCTACACTTCTGACTTTGAACTTTTAGTGTTTTGCATGTTTTACAGTAAATAGATCAGATTTATTATGTAAATGTTTTGCACATTTTACAGTAAATAGATAAGATTTAATATGTAATTTTTCAAGCCAATACAATGTTTTTTACATGATTCATTTAGAAAAAAATGTAACGCCAAGGAGGTTAAAAGGACAGCTTTTCTGATGGACCTGCAAAATGCTACGATACGGCTTCTTTTTTTTTTAGGGCATTAGATAGTGGCACATAATTCCAATTCACTTTTGCTATCCCGAAAAACCTGCGGTTAGATATCAAGTGCTGACAATCCATGTAGAATTGAGATAAGAGACAAAAAATTAACTCTTAACAGTTAAATAAATGCTTACAGAAATAATTATGGTAGCTCTGCTGGTGATGACCCAATGTAAAATAAAAGAATGTTAATCACAACAAACATTTTCATCTATAATGAAGAAAATGTGCATATTAGCATTTTAAGAGAATACTACATAATTATGTATACTTTTATTAGTAAACAACACACTCACGGATTGGGTGGATTAATATAATGTATGGCAACTCTTCCTTCAATACTGCCCAGTGCAAAGCCAGTGGGCTTGTTTTGTTTATCCTTAAAGATGGCAACACAGCGGTGCTGAAAAAGATGAAACAGAAATTTTAACTTAACGTTAAAACAAAACAAAAAAATAGTTAAATGCGGTTTTATTTATTTTACATAATTTATTTAAAGAGACACAAAAATATATAAACAAATTTTATAGGGTACTCCATTAGGGAATGGAACACTTGGTGTCCGTTTGATGTGGCATGCACAACTTGAGGTTGTTTCGATACTTTTTCTGAAGACACTTATTGGTTTACTCTTTATCATAAGGGTGTAATTTCTTGCATGAACTCTGGTCAGAAAATGGTCTAAAAATGACATTTGTTTCAGGTATAAACTGTGAGAAATAGGTGATACCCCAAAAAGCTTCACACCTTGAGTAATTAGACATCAAGATGCATTAAATGATTTATCTTATGTGGGCATTTTCTCATATTGGTTAAGCCAGAAGGCAGCAAGCAGAAAAAAATAAATAAATAAAAAACCCTGAAGTGATTTCAAAGCATTTGTTAAGTAATTCTTATGAACCCAATAATTATCTTCACTGTGTGTGAACTCTTTTAATTACATATGCAGTTTTGCCACTTTGGGAACCTTGAAAAGCCTCTTGAATTTAAGAACTGGTGACAAAGACCCCAAAACCAATTTACATTTCCAGGTTATATTATTTAATTTGTCAGTGTCTAAATACTATGGTGTTAGGAAGATATCTGTGCATAAAGTAAATCTCTCAAATAAACACAAAGTCTCTTGTGTTTCCATGTTTTGGAGAGAGAGAGAGAATGAATATCACCATAAATTAATTATGCAGCCGATTTCTTAAAGTACAATTACAAATTCTAAAAATAAAGCATCTTGTAAATGTATCTTTAAAGTGTTTGTGCATACAGTGAAACCATCTGTTTATCTCAAGGAACTCTGTTTGCTTTGATGCAAAATTTTAATATGTACATTTGAAAACCCTTACATGTATGCATGGAAAAAGTGTTAAAAATATTTTACAGAACCTCAAACACAGACCATACACAACGTAATCTATTTAGTTAGCCAATAAAAGGTGTTATTTCACCCTACTTTCTCCTGTATCAATCTACGGCTAACACGGTACACTCTACTGCCATACACAACATTAAAACCAACTACCTAATATTGTGTAGTAGTCCCCCTGCCACAACAGCTTCGACCCATTGAGGCATGGATGCCCCAAAACCTTGTGAATCCTACATTTTATACAAAGACACTGTTGAATATTAAGGCAATGTAATTGAGCTTAGAAATAAAAAACATTTACTGCTACAGAAAGGAAAATGGCCCATCAGTAACTTTCACAGAGTTAATCTGAACACAAATGTTAACTTTTAAATTGTTTTTTAAATTTGTGTTTCAAGACTACCATGAAAAACTGTACCCAAAACAACCAAATATTCAACAGAACTGTCAAACAGTTTATATTAATGTGCGATAGAACATCCAAAGGCTTGTAAGCATTATTTCTTGGCAGAAAAAGACTTGTAATTACCTGATGCTTCAGTGGAGATTCAATTCTACGAAACTCAGAGGGCTGGTTTTCCAACTGGTAGACAATGAGGCCCCTTTCAGCTGTTGCAACCACTGCCATGGGATAAACCTACAACATAGAACCTCAAGAGGTTACTGAACATTGTTTGTGTATCAGCAGACTTGTGTTTTAGGTCATCATTACTCTAAATTGACACTGGACAAAATTCCTCCATGTAGCATTTACTCTTTGCTTTATCAAGCCCTTATAGACTACAGTGGGTCCGAGATGCTTTAGCAATTTAAAACAGTATAAAGATGACATGCAGATAAAGTTTTGAACAAAAAAAAAATACATTGCTTAAATTTATACTTATTAAATGAGTAAACAAATAAATATGTGGGTATGCCCTGCAATGCCTGTCACCTCCATGGCTTGTTCTTGTTTTGGAACTTTGAAAAAAGTGTGTAAGAAACTGGATGAATAACTTACACTTACCAGTCAGTCAGTCATAATCCAACCTACTATATCCTAACACAGGCGGTCTGCTGGAGCCGATCCCAGCCAACACAGGGAGCAAGGCAGGAACAAATCCCTGGGCAGGGTGCCAGCCCACTGCAGGGCACACAGACACACACACACTCACACAGTTTGGACAATTTAGGATCGCCAATGCAACTAACCTGCATGTCTTTGGACCGTGGGTCTCCTTACGGTGAGGCAGCAGTGCTACCACTGCCCCACCATGTCGCCTACACTTAACAGAATGTTTGATATTTGAATATATAACAGTTAAATTATTTTCACAAATTTGCCAAAGAAATGTTTAGTCTAAATTAGGTACTTTTTGCAGGCATGAGGAAATTATGCTACTGCTTTTAATCAATGGTTAAAAAAAACGCTGGTTTTGCTTTTTAGTTTGAATCGTTTTTCCCAGTAGTTCAGTAGTGAAAATTTTACACCCCTCAGTAAGGTAGTTTATGTTTTGCATTTCCTTTGTCATAATGTCACAAAACACCTGGCTACTTGTACAGGGTACACTCTACCTCAAAACTATCAAGCTGTATTTTTTTTCATTTGAATGTTATAATTGCAAGTAAACTACTGTTTTTATTTACTTCCAAAAATAAATCAGGGTGAAGAATATTTTAAAAACAAAGAATTAAAAAATAAATGGGTTGATAAATCATTTGAAATGTTGAGTACTCTTTTTTAATCATACAACAGTGCCATCTAGAGGCCAAAACTGTAACCAAAACTAATTGTACCTGTAAGCATTAAAAGCAAGAGACATCAGAAACAACTCTGACTACAATACACCTTCAGCAAACAGAAATACAAGAAGAATGCAAGAAACTAATTACATAATACAATATTTTTTTCTTGTATAACACATACCTAATATTTTTTTAATTGTTAAACAGCTATATACATTTTATTTCTTGCTCAGTTCTTACTTTTTATAATTTTGCCTTAAATATTTGCTTCTGGGAAAGCATTGGAAATTAAGCTAAAAATTCAAGAGATTTTGTTTCCTGTGTTAAAAAAAACAAACACTTTGACTTATTTGGAGGAGGTAAAAGAGTAGCATTACTAATGTTTCTGTAAGAACAACAGAAAGACATTGTGCCAGAAAATGATATGCACAAGAAAGAAAGCAGAAGATCTTGTGTGGCCCATCACGATCACTTCCAAAGTTGATAAGCAACACAACAACAAAGGGAGTAATCTAGGATATATTTCTGCAAAATGTAGGCACTATTTATTTTCCTTCAGGTAAAGAAAACGGGCTCTTTTTTCTTTCTCTCCTAGTTTATTGGATGTAGCCTGGTGTTTGGATATATTGTTGCAACAGAAAAATGCATTATCCCAGAATATAATGCATTGTAAATGCCAAACAATAGAAATTATGCAGCCCACAAGGAATGAGAAAAAAGTGCAACAAAAAAAATTGAAGAACGAAAACACAAGGTGTTAAAATTTTTACTTGACACACAACAAAGATAGCATTGAACAGATGTTTTACCAGCAGTTAAAACTATATGAATGAAAATGGTAAACAGTGATGGGTTTAACAGTTACATTTCTTTTTATAATTTTACATCCTACTGGAGTTGGAAAGTTTGAAGGCATGGGGGAATCAATCTAAATAAAAAGACTGATAAATAGCTGGGTGACACAGTAAGGCAGAGGTTACCACGGTTGCCACAAAGATCCAATGTTCTGCGTTTGAACCCCTTGACCAGTCTTTGTCATTGGTGTTTTCCTCTCCGGGTACTCCCATCTTCACTCCATATTCCAAAATACTTGGAAGGTAAGATTAATTGTGCCTTGTGAAGAACTTGCAGCCTGCCCAAGGCTTTTTCCTGCCTTGTGCCTAGTGTTGCTAAGATGGACTCTGGTGGTTCACGATCCTGAACAAGATTATATTAGGAGCTTGCACTTATACAGTGCCTTGCTGCACTAATCCCAAGACAAACCACCCGGATTGGGTCTCAAGTGTAGCCATGCAATGGGTGACACCTCAGCACCACATTGGAACAGTGTGAGGTATTTTTTTTTACGGTGGCTGGAGCACCAATCCTGCCATCAGCCCACAGGTTTTCCCTGCAAGTTGGAGAACCTGCTTACAGGGATGGATGCAGATTAACATCATACCCAGGACAAAGTAAATGCAGGTTAAGGGCCTTGCTCAAGGGCCAAATGGAGTAGAGTCACTTAAGCAAATGTAAGAATTCATGTATGCATATAAATAATAAACACAACACAATTCAGACACTACACATATTTTCTCTAAATAGAAAAATGCAGCAACAACATTATTTTAGGAGTAAAAGCCAAAAATCTGGGTTAATAAAATCATAAAAAGATATCTATATAATATCAGAGGCTATAACCCTTTCAAAAAAATAAAAACATATAAAGGAGAAAATGCAAGGGTAATGGTGCAATACTTAGGTATAGGATAAGAGGGAAAGGGTAAAGAGCAAATGGGGAAGAGAAATAAACCACTGTGGGTAAGGGTAAAACAAAGTTTAATACTTGGAAGTTTAATATATGTGTTCTTCAAGAAATTATATGCATAAAACTCATCTTGGTAAACTTTTTACTGTGACCAAACATAGGATTTATATTGTGCAATGAGGGTCTAAATTATGCCAGATTATCCTAATCATCCTTTTTATCAGATAGAGTTTAACTTTCTTTAACACCAAAACAAATACAACAAGTACTCAATATTGAGAGAACATAAATTCTTCTTTTTAAATTTGTTTAGTATGTCATAATATGCACTGCATGGTGGCGTAGTGGCAGCACTGCTGACTTGCAAAAAGGAGATCAGGGTTGAAGTGCTAGGTGCTCCCTGTATAAAATTTGAATGTTCTCCCCTAAAGTTTCCTCTTACAGTCCACAAACACACAGGTTAGGTGGCCTGGCAATGCTAAAATTGGCTCAGGACATATGTTTGTGTGTGTGTGTGTGTGTGTATATCCTGCGATAGGCTGGCACCCATCTGTGTCCAGAGATTATTACTCCTGCCTTGTGCACAATGCTTGCTGGGATAGATTCCAGCTTCCCTATCACATAGCACTGGATAGGCAGGTTTACGAAAATGGATGGATGTTTTAAAAACACCCATAGCCTGATTCAGCAGCCTAACTTGTTTCTGGAAAACAATTTCCATGACCCCTTATGCAGAAAATTCTATGCCATTCTGGACCAAATTCAAGTTTATTCAAAAATTACCCTAAACTACACTACCACAAAAAAAAACTTCATTCTGCGCTTACTAAACAGCACAGTTAGCATATAATAAACCAAACTTAATGTATAAAATATACTATGATGCACGTGATAGATTTGAATATGATGGCATCAATGATTAAACAGAAAAAAAGGCATAAACCAGGGGTGGGCAAAGTCATTCAGTGTTAAACCCAGTGGCTGTGGGTTTATGTTCCAACCCAGTTGCTTAATTAGAGAACAATCCTTGCCAATAATTACATTTCATGGCGCGTTAGTGCGTTAACTCTGCTATGTCAAGTCATTCTCATATCCTAGATTTTTTTTCCATTCTGAGGATATCATCCAAATACTCTGAAGTGTAAAACGGATGGGTAATTCTCAATCCTTCACTTTTTTCTCTTCTCTTACCTTCCAAGTATTTAATTAAACCAAACAGTGCACGATAAATACACACAGGTGTAAAGGGTAACAAGCAAAATGGATAACTGCTGGTTTCTTTTGTCATTTGTATCTTATTGCTAATAAGGAGCAATTAAAAACCGAGAATGCAGCTGTTTAAGACTTAAACAAGCAATAAGGGTTCAAAATCCTAATGAGGGAGACAACTAAAATGAAGCAGACGTGTTTCCAGAGCAATAAGTGCTTCTTATTAATCAATTGGGTTGGAACAAAAACCTGCAGCCACTGCGGCCCTCCAGGAATGACTTTGCCCACCCATGGCATAAACCATGAAATAACACAGCAAGAAATCAGTAAAATAAGAAATTATTAAACAACACACATAGAATTATCAGAATGTTGTGTCACCTGAAGCAGAAAGTGGTGGTGTGAGGAAGTAAGAAATGAGTTGTTGAAAGATGACAGTTATGAAGGTGTACAATCAACTTAAACTGAAGATGGTGGAAAGTGTTTGTCTGTACAGAATAGTTGTTTTACCCTCAGCTAGGTAAATGAAATATATTATAGAAAGAAAAAAAAGATTCAAGAACAAGGAAATAATATAAAAGAAACCTCTTAAAAAGAATCCCCAATTTAAGCCATTCTGGACCAAATTCAAGTTTATCTTAAAGAAATGCATATTAGCTTAAATGCATGCAGTGCAAACAACTGCTAAATATAATACTGAACTGCAATACTTTAGAATTAATTCTTTATGCATCTTAGGCCAACACTGCTGTCACACCAGTAGTAGCCAGAACTTTTCATGCTATTGTATACTTACAACATCAGCACAGTAGCATCGCTCAGGTAACTGCAATGACATCATTGGTGTCGGAGAACGTGTATCCCAAAACTAGGAGGACAGGAAAAAATTTAATGAAGTCAGAGATTAAGTGTATATAGTTAATGATTTCAGCATATACTTGTAATATTTTAGAACGCACAAAAGGGGAAGGTGTCTGATTTGCCTTTGTTAGAAAAACTGTGACTTTGCCTGCTGTAAACTACAGATATGCCCTATAGATTGCTTTCTCCAGAAATACTGTTACGAGTTTATCTTTTCTTACCTTTTGTTATAAAATGGCCATATCTTAATTACATTAATTTATGCTTTACTATTTATTTACCATGATACAGTGAATATAAAATGTCTCCACAATGGCAGTATTTTATGATGTAAAAAATGAAACCAAACATAAATCCAGTCAAAACGTTTTGCCATGTTTATTGTGAAATTGCTACTAATACAAAGAAGGTGAAAACAAATCAGAAAACATATTTGGTGGGTTTGGATCAAAAACTAAAAAAAAACTCTGGTTGAATTTTTTTGGTTGAACAAGTCTGCACACCACAAAACTACTATTTTTTTTTTTTAAACACTTTTTGATTTTACTACAGCACTCGGTCTATCTAGGTAAAAGTCTAACAGTTTGGCACATCTAGATTTGGGGATATTCTACTTATCTTCCTTACAAAAATGTTTTACATATGTCACAACAGGGGGGACATCCCCTATGTATTTCTGATTACCCCCAAGAGTCTTTCAATTGGATTTAGTTCTGGCATCTGGCTGGTCGATTCAAGAACGTTCGTCTCTTTTCAGCGCACCCATTTCTTTATTAATAACTCCTTAAGCAACCAGGTTTTTGTACCTTTTTATTATTTTTTTTCCCCTAAACAGTTTCTGAAATGTTTTCACCTTCTTTGTATAGGCTGGCATTTTCATAAAAATGGTAGAAAAAAAGTCTGATATTTATCTTGGCTGTATTTTTTTTTTTTACTTCCCATTTTGGGTTGTGTAAACTTTTAATTGTGTGAATGTACTACATGTAAATTTTGAAAGGTACTTTAATGTTAACATATAATCTTTGTTAATATGTCTAAGCAATCTGATTTTTTAAAAACATAAATATAATTTAAAAAAATCACTGAGCTAATGATGCAAAGAAGCAGATTAGGAAAAGACCCTTTTTAAAGTGTCTAAAGAGTACATACCAAGTTCAATAAAAATAACGGTAAGAAAAGATTACCACTATGATATTTTCTTAATTCCAAGTGTACAACAACCAAAACCTAATATCACAGGCCTTTCAGTGCCTTTTCAAATATGACCCATAACTATATTTATATTTTTTTTTATTCCCACCTTTAAAGTTTTGTCCCAGCTTCCCGTCATCACACAACTATAATTGGGTGCTTTTATCCAGTGTACAGTTCTAATTGGGGCATCATGCTACAAAAGGGAAAAAAAAAATCAAGAAATTAGTAAACATCACTGGGCTTAATAAAGCTTGATGTAGCTTAAGAGACAGTTTATCTTTTACCTGTGCAATCTGTATCGCTTGATTGCTATTGAGGTCCCACATTTTTGCAGTTTTGTCACATGAGACAGTAAAGACTTTACTTCCATCCTGTCATCCAAAAACAAAAGTAGAAGTTAGAAAACAGGCCACTGTTAATTTTTCCTGAGCTAAAATGCTTAAAAAAAACACATAACCATACATCACTCCAGCAGACATCGAGCACGGGACCACTGTGCATCTGCTGTGCTTTAGGAACAGTCTGTCCATTATCCTGGACCTCCCAACAGCGGACCTGCAAAAAAATTATAATTTATAATTAAAAAAAAAAAATAAATGCAAAGGGTTAGGTGCCACACAAAGACAATGGTACTTGTCTATGGAAAGAAGAATACTGACTATAGAAATGTGAAACCAGGACTGGGCTGTGCATTATTAAATGTTGCTATATCATAAATGATCAATTTATTATATGATTTTGTAAATAAAACATTCAAACTACATAAGTAACAAAAACACAAAAATAAATAACAATACTCTCTTAATAGGAAAAAAACAACAAAGGATTATGGTGCTTAAATTCAATAAGAATGCTTCAGCCAATGAGAATGAAAACAGTAGGACATGCTGGAAAGAATATCTGGTAGGTATATCTGGATTACAGAGAATTGTGCCAAAGTCAGATAAACAAAGAGTTTAGACTATAAAAAACAAAAAAGAATTACTATATATTTATATATTTGATTACTGTCATTATTGTATTTTTGCCTAGTCTTAGGTCCTCTTTGCTCTTCCAGAAAATAGCCCTTCTCAGATTAGTGTAAGGTGTATGGTACAGGTTGTCCCACGTCAACTGCAAACTCTTTGGATAACTTACATGGTGTTTTTTCAAACATTCACACCAACTGTAAACCACTATTTTGAATAAATTTCCTACTCCGACCACATTCAGGGAGGTTTAGGGCAGTTCCCTGAGCTGAAAACTTTCTAGTAATATGGTGAACTATGGAAGGCCAAAATCTTTGGAGACGACCTTATACTTTTTTATGATTAAGGCGAATAGTTTTTCTGATGGTCTTTGGAAGATCTCTTCTCTTCACCATTGTCAATAAGAAACAGGTAATGAAATCGACCTTTAAGCATTAAAACTATCATTCCTTGTGACAAATTCATGTCATTATGTCATATGAGTACTGGCAATTTTTTGCAGGTGAGTTTAACTTCACTTCAATGAGAATCTAGTACTTTCAATTAAAGTGATCTGAATTGTTCAAAATGGTACCAATAATTGTGTCAAGCTAACTTTCAGTTTTTATGCTATTTCTACACAATAAATTTTAAATTTGTTATTGTTTGATAATATGCTGCTCTGTAACACAAACTAGTGTTTCACTTTCCACTTTAAATGATAAACCTAAAACACAGGTGGTGTTAATAATATGAACCACAACTGTAAGATTCAGTTTAAAGGTCCTGCTGAAATACTCAATGCCACTCTTGTGCACTTTGAGCAAATTTAAATTAATAACACAACAAGAAGTTCTACTGTGTATGTCAGAAACCAACAACCTGTCCATTAAAATATTTACAATGTTTACACAACAAATACATTTAAATTAATAAAAATTTTGAAAACATTTAAAATGTATATTAAAATTTAAATACACAAAATCAATTTAAAAAATTACATTTATTTTTAGGCTTTTAGGCTTTTTTTTTATATTTGCACATACATTTCTCAAGAAGAGTTTATTTGTGTTTTGGTTAAATAGCTACTATTGTCATCAGTGAAAATGGCAGATTTTTGTTCAATGAAGTGTGAACTGCTCTGCAAAGCCTTCACTGGTTTACTTTCACTTTGTTTCATCTTGAGGAGCCAATAGCTACAATGCTCAGTAAGCCCTCCAGAGTACTGAAAATGTACTTCAAATAAAGGTGAAGTTCAGAAAAGAACACGCTCCATGCTATATGTCTATCTGTTGAGCAAAAATTTTGTATAAAATCCATGCAGAACAGCTTATAATTGTTAAAACACATTGAACACAATCATAAACAATATTTACTTCTCAATAAAGACTACATTCTAAGATTTCATTCTTACCATGTCACCACTTGTGTGCTTTTGAAAATAAATTATCATTCATCATGAAAAGTATGCTGAATTTAATTTTTATTTATTTATTTTTTTTTTTGTTAAAACAAGAACAAATTAAAGTGCCAACTGGCAGATTGCTTATGGAAACTATGCTGACACATGACGCAAAGAAAAAGAAATGTGAGCTTGTGTTATTGCATGTCTCGTTTAAATTAACAAATTTCAGTATGTCCAAAATAACTTAATATAAAGTAATCTCTATTGGTAAAGCATTTTACTATACCTTTTCCATTTTTAAACACTTTGGGGAAACGGGGTTAATTAACACTAGAATTACCAGAGCCTACGAAAAAACTCGTAATTCCGTCCCACCTTAAACTGCTTCTCAAACCCCTTCACACCTCTCCGCCAGCGTCCTTTGTCTTCTAAATGTGCTGACAAAGAGAAGCTTGGAGCAGCCGGCTATTCCATCCCCCCACCAATTTAGAACGTGCACGAACTTCAGCTTGATTGAGTATCTGGGAGTGAAGTGGAGTTTTAGAGTGGAAATAATAGATCGTTGTTTGGAATACACGCATTTCATGTCTGTTCCATTTCTACAGTAATCTGTGTCAACACATTGTTAAAACAGAAACGTTTTTTATATTCTAGTAGTAAATGACAAAATGTAGGCATAAACTATATAGTGTATGAAGCCTGAAGTCCAAATAGCAAAGAAACTTCACAAGAATAACACAATTGCGCTTTTATTCAAAAATATAACTGCAGAAACAAAAAGCCGCTTTAACATGCGACATTGACAGCAGTTTATTGTAACTGCCTCCGTGGTACAATAGACTCAGCCCCCGCTTGGGAATCAAGAGGTCACGAGTTCGATCCTGTGCCCCTCCGTTTTGAGAAGTAAACTGCTCTTAGTCTTACTATTTTAGAATAAAAGCATACATTTGATTTCAGTCTGTAACAGCCGGTGCAATTTATGATCCTTGTAAAGGTCAGATTTTTTTTTTTTTTTTAATTCACTTTTCATTCTCTCAGTCGTGTTCAGAATCAATCCATACAACCCCATTTGACACGGCTGTTTTCACTAACGACGCGCTATAGCTCTGCAGTGTACCACGATGCATACTAACGCCCCACAACCGTATGCTGTTTCTTTTGTACTCCAGGACATGCAGAGGAAAGAATGGTAAAAAGCAGTAACTTCGGCGCTATATGCAATCATCAGACACTCCCCATCTGCCCGTGTCGTTCAAACACAGGAACATATATTGGTGTAAAAGTATAACAAAAGTGCACTTTTATTCAAGTGCACTTTTTCCATCGCCTTTTCCTGTAAGAAGCAATGTACACACTTCTCTCTATGCTGTGGTTTCTATTACACACCTGAAAGAAAGAGACAATACATGTGAAAATATAATCGCACTAATGCAATATTATTTGAAAACGAACAGCGTCAGATCGGGTGTGAATTTATGCAGGAACTGGAAATTCTCTGATGCGGAACCTTCCCCCAGGGAAGAAAGTACAGAGTCAGGTGCTCATTCAGTGTAATAGAAACCATAGCACAGAGAGGTGTGTACACGGCAACAAGTACACGTGTCGTAAATGTAGGAAGGACGGTCCTTGGGTGTGTGGGAACTGTTAATATTTGAATGTGATTATTTTATATAGCACGGAATGAAAATCAGCACTTCTTAGCATTGCACCATGCAAGCTGTCGTATCAATCGCCTACTGTAACTTGCTTTCTTTTTTCTTTGGTTATACAGGTAGTCTTGAATAAAAGTGCACTTGTTTTGTTTGTGAAATGAAGTGTCTGCGTGCACTTTTCGTGGCATTACGTGTATTTTTGAGCATGCCCGTTTGAGCAGTATAAAAGTATTGAAAAGTATAACAAAACAACAGGCAGATGGGGAGTGTCTGATGATTGCATATAGCGCCAAACTTACTGCTCTTTACCATTCTCTCCTCTGCATGCCCTGGAGTACAAAAGAAACAGAATACAAACGCGCTATAGCTCTGCGTTGTACCACGATGCGTACTAACGCACCAAAAAAGGGTTCTGACACACAGACGCTGGCGAAGCTGCCTTCTTCGTATCTCACCGTCACTTGATTTTCTTTTTATTCAGTTTTATTGAGTGTTCCTGCCAGTCCCCGCATGTTGCTGTATGCTGGATATTTTCACATGTATTGTCTCTTTCTTTCAGGTGTGTAATAGAAACCACAGCATAGAGAGAAGTGTGTACATTGCTTCTTACAGGAAAAGGCGATGGAAAAAGTGCACTTGAATAAAAGTGCACTTTTGTTATACTTTTACACCAATATATGTTCCTGTGTTTGAACGACACGGGCAGATAGGGACTGTCTGATGATTGCATATAGCGCCGAAGTTACTGCTTTTTACCATTCTTTCCTCTGCATGTCCTGGAGTACAAAAGAAATAGCATAAGGGGGGTTGGGGGGCGTTAGTATGCATCGTGGTACACTGCAGAGCTATAGCGCGTCTTTAGTGAAAACAGCCGTGTCAGATGGGGTTGCATGGATTGATTCTGAACGCGACTGAGAGAATGAAAAGTGAATAAAAAAAAAATCTAACCTTTACAAGGATCATAAATTGCACCGGCTGTTACAGACTGAAATCAAATGTATGCTTTTATTCTAAAATAGTAAGACTAAGAGCAGTTTACTTCTCAAAACGGAGGGGCGCAGGATCGAACTCGGGACCTCTTGATTCCCAAGCGGGGGCTGAGTCTATTGAACCACGGAGGCAGTTACAATAAACTGCTGTCAATGTCGCATGTTAAGGCGGCTTTTTGTTTCTGCAGTTATATTTTTGAATAAAAGCGCAATTGTGTTATTCTTGTGAAAATGTTTCTCTGCTATTTGGACTTCAGGCTTCATACACTATATAGTTTATGCCTACATTTTGTCATCTACTACTAGAATATAAAAAACGTTTCTGTTTTAACAATGTGTTGACACAGATTACTGTAGAAACGGAACAGACATGAAATGCGTGTGTTCCATACAACGATCTATTATTTCCGCTCTAAAACTCCACTTCACTCCCAGATAATCAAGCTGAAGTTTGTGCACGTTCTAAATTGGTGGGGGGGATGGAATAGCCGGCTGCTCCTAGCTTCTCTTTATCAGCACATTTAGAAGACAAAGGGCGCTGGCAGAGAGGTGTTAAGGGATTTAAGAAGCGATTTAAGGTGGGACGGAATTACGAGTTTTTTCGTAGGCTCTGGTAATTCTAGTGTTAAAAAGAATTAACATTAAAGAATTAATGTTATTAATTGCATTAAAGAATGACAGAGCCTGCTTTTTGAACTTTAGTCCTGTTTATAACACCTGGCAATATCCATATTCTATGTGGACTGTATCGAGGTATAATTTAGTTGAAATACTTACACACCTTAAAATGTACTTTAAGTGTTTTGACTGCGTCCAAAGCGAGATTGTATTGAGAGTTCATCCCTATCTGCACACACTTCTCTTGCACTGTAGTGCACTGCTATTCATATTTCACCACTTCTGTAAATGTTCTGACTGACCTGATCACAAGTGACTTTAAAACTTTTGTTTTTTTTTTTTTTAAATAAACATGGTCAACTGCTATCCAACTGTGACAAAGAGAGTCTCTATGTTTATGTCAGGTGCTAGACTTGTTCCAATGGACTGATACTTAAGCCATGCTATGCAAAATATGTTACATTTGTATGTAATGTTTTGTACTGTGCATCTTCCAATCCATCTACCTGCATAAAAATCAAATTATAGTTTTGAGCATTAAGAATTGTTCAAATGAGTGAATCTTGATGTATTTAAGAATCAACTTTCACCCTGCTTTCAATAAATTCCTAGTAAGTCAGAAAAGCACATATTTATCTAATGATGACAATTAATTAAAATTTAAATAAAAGCACAAGACTAACATTACCACAGTCAGTTTCACAGATAGAAACTAGCAGTCTAACACAACCACAGAAAGCTGAAAGTTGATAGGTTCAGTACAGCTAAAGAACCATGGAATAAGTAGTAGAAAGCCTGAGAAATCCAAAAATGCTTTGTGTAAGGATGATTTTTAAGAAGCACTTACTACATCCACATTGACAGCTGCACTATTCATAACTTTGTAGTCAGGGATGTATGATGCATAAGCATTATATGTTGTTTATGCACTGTCTGCTTATGCCCTAACCAGCTAAAATAAAGTGTTAATCTGGACTCAGCTGAAACAAACTTTCACAAAAAAGTCCCTTTAGTTAGCTTACACTAAAATTTTACTAGAACGTAGAACCAAAATATGTACTTTCAGCCTGCTTAAAATCAGTGCAGTAACTTGAAGAATGCATAAAACTTGTCTGTCTTACATGTTGTGCATACCTTATATGGGAACATGTATGTTATCAATATGCAAAAATAAGTTGCTGTTGTCAAGTAACAAAAAAATTGTCATTTGGTTTAAGAAATGACTAATGAAAATATTCATCAATTAATGTTTTCATAACTCAATAACTAGAAAGATATTAAATTTAATGAAAATATTGGTCTACTGTATTGGTCACTCCAATTTCTTTGGAAAAGGAGCAAATATATACAAACATATGCAAGAATGTTTTTATACTCTGTACACTTGACAGTAATCATCCTATAAATTAAGGCAAGGTTAACTCTTAGTTGCTGCATTTTGACTGCCTATATCTAATCCTGATTTTTTTTTTTTTTTATCATTTTGCCATTATAATTGACATACAGAAGTGGGCTGAGCATGGAAGACAAAATTACCCTTTCCCCAACTATGAAGTACTAAAACAGGACAATTCACAGTCTCCTAGGACAGTTACGAGGTATAATCTCTCCACTGTAAATTGAACCTGTCCCAGGGCTTCTAACTGTCAGCTAAGAGTCATAATCATCAAAAAACACAAACAAACCACTTCTACTGGCTACTCTCAATGGAGAACATGCTGGGTGTCTCTGGCGCTGCCCTCCTGTGGTTAGAGGCCTATGTGACTGATAGGCAAGAGTTTGTTAGTCTTGGCAACAGCAGGTCCAGCACAGCGCCAGTCATACAAGGAGTTCTACAGGGCTCTGTCCTCTGTTCTTCTGTATTTATGTGCTTCCCCTTGGCCATATTATTCGTAGCTTTGGACTGGGTTATTATTTTTATGCAGACGATACTCAGCTATTTCAATGTTAAAAGTGAAACTTCATCAGAGCTTTCTCAGCTCACAACTTGCCTCAGTGAAATTAAAACCTGGGTGGAGCAGAACTTTTTAAAATTAAATTGCAACACAACTGAACTCCTGCAAATTGGGACTAAAGTGCAATTTAATAAAATGAGCTCCTTCCCCATCAATCTTGATGGTGATCTCATCAGACCTGCCTCTACTGCAAAGAATCTTGGTGTCATTTTTGATTTCTCCCTTTCTTATTCTGCCCACATAAATCACATTTAGAAACATTCTTACTTTCACCTCTGTAACATATCACGTGTTCGCTCCTTCCTCTGATTTTCTAACACTGAGAAAATTGTCCATGTTTTTATCACATCCCGCATCGATTACTGTAATTCCCTACTGGCAGGTGCTCCTTCTAATCTTATATCACAGCTCCAGCTTCTTCAAAACTCGGCTGCAAGAGTCCTTACACGAACCAGCAGCAGCGAGCACATCACACCCATCCTGCTTCGCCTTCACTGGCTCCCTGTGTCTTACAGAATTGAATATAAAATCCTACTAATAACCTACAAAGCCTTAAATAACCTCGTGACAAACTACATCAGTGACCTTCTCCATCACTATGTCCCTGTCCGCCCACTAAGGTCCTCTAATTCTGCCAATCTTGTTGTGCCCCACACATCCATGGGTGACAGGGCCTTTGGCTGTATAGCGCCCAGACTATAGAATGACCTACCGAAATTACATTAGATCAGCCGACTACATGAATTTTTTTTAAAAACAACTCAAAACTCATCTGTTCAGGAAGGCTTTTAACTCTGCCTATTACCCTTCTTTCAGTTTACCTCTTTGTCAAGATGCTCATGTAACCTGTGTGTGTGTGCTAGACCATCAACTATGTTGTCTGTTAGGCTTTTCTCTGAATTTACTATCCTACCCTTCTTTATTTATTTATCTGGTTTAGTAGAATGTTATATACTGTATACCCTGCCAATCTTTCTTAAACTCTGTGAAGTGTCTTGAGCATGGGAAAGGCGCTATATAAATAAAATGTATTATTATTATTATAGTAGAACAGCTCTCTTCCAAGTACCTTTGTCTATGACCTTAGTTGACACTTTTCCACAATCACTGCTGTACTGACACTAATGCACCAGCCACATCTCACAAAATTATGACTGAAGATTTGAATGTTCCAGAGAAGGATATCCTAGTGAGATGAAGCCAAAAACTACTTTACATCTTCTTATATAATACGCTGCTGTGGCTGTTCATTCGTATGTTCAGAATTTTAAATCACCTGTAGCTCGCAAACCGTTTGACCTATTGACCTGAAATTTGGTACACATATCCTACGTGAGGTCTACTATCTGCTTTCAGGGTGATAATTGACCCCCAAGGTTATTCCTCTTTTCATTTTTATTTAATTTTATCGTAGAATCAACTCTCGGCAGCGGCCAGCAGGGCAGCTGTGCGGTGCATGTGTACAGGCGCCATTCTCATCCTCACCACCTTCGCCGTCACTTCCCCTCCCTCTTCATATCTTAAATCATTCTTGGGGTAGAATGAAGACTTAAGTGCCAACATAAGTGAAAAACTAAGGAAAATGTACTAAGTAATTGAAAAACAAACACTGACTTAATTTTAACGTGAAAAAATGGTGACGAAAGAAGGGAAGATGCGAGGACATAGGGAGGAGAAAAGAAGAGTTACTAAGGAAGCAGCAAGTGCATCAACCTAAACGTACACAGAAAGAGTCTGAAAACTATGAATGGTTAAGTCAAGTGTATTCACTGCACATTATCGTGCAGTGCGCTGTTACGAATATATAATATTTACAAATACAGAATAATTAATGAATAAGTGCATACATATTCTATCAAAACCAACAAGAAGGCTCTCTTGCACAACAGGGACACATTCTAAGAACATGTTATTGGGGTGAGTTTAAAACTAGTTTTACAGAAAGTAATTGTCAGTACTATCCACAAGCAGAAAATCAATTAATTAAACAGAAGAGCCTAGACAGGGACAGGGAGTAAAAAAGACATTCTTAGATAACACGCTTTAAAAATGTACCAACTACATGGCTTCATGGCATTAAAATAGCTGCAGAAAATGTCATTTCTAGTGTGAAAGCAGATTTTATGTGCTGTTTGCATTCCTAAAATGGATTTTATGACAAAAGCAATATTCACTTCTATGTCTACCATTGTTTAAATATTCAACTACTATTTAATATGTTTAGGTGGCTATATAAAATTCACTGCAATTCAAAAAAAAGAGTACTTACATCATTAGCCCAAGATCCTCCGATAAGAAAATTCCCTGGCAGAGTGGGAGGACTAAATGCTAAACAGCTAATACTGTCATCAGGTGGTGAAGTTACTTCAATGTCCTGAAAAACAACACGTTTTATTAAAAAGTACACAAATCTTCCTACGAACTTTCCAAAATGCTGATGAACTATTGATATTTCCTGTATAAAGCATCATGCTGCTCTTTTCATAAATATTGTGAAAATAAAGAGCAAACCTTCATGGGATTGTGATTGTCCGTCGCTGTGCTGCCAAACATGCTGGCTCCAGCTGAACCAAACCCAGAACTTGTCCCAAACATACTCATACCTCTGTAAATACAAAACATCGAAGAATTGTTCATCTAAAACACTTGCCTTAAAAACAAAGATACCTATAGAGAAAACAATGTTCTATTTGTGAAAGCCCAAAGGTACTGACAAAGCAATTTTTCCCCTGGGTGAGCAGGCATTTGTACCATGGGTATATATGTCTTATATAAATTTGCTTATAAAAAACACATGAATAAAAGTTGAAATATGACTACCATGGGGTTTAAAGTTTTCAGTCGAGCAGCCCCTCGCCTCTGGAATTCTGTCCCAAAAGGCATTCATAATATGGACTCCCTTCCTAGCTTTAAATCTCATTTTAAAACAAGCTGGGTTATTCTGTCTGAAAATTTTGGCTGATAAATATCAATTCAATTTTATTATTGTATTTATTCTGGTTTTATTGTACTGTAATATTTTATTACTTTCATATTGTGACTTATTAATGCACTCTGTAAGGTGTGCCTTGAAAGGCACTTACTATACTAATAAATTACTTTGAATATATGAAAAACATTATCATTACCCACCACATATTTACTTACCTACAGAAAAACGAATGAATTCACACCCAATTTATATATATAACATCCAATCTAATGATGGTGAGCTTACTTCTCTTTTTCATATAAGTATTCATAGCGTTTATCATCTTCCAATAGTCCTACGATTTCAAATCATACATAACTGTCACTTTGCAAGAACATAACCTAACTTTTCTATTCACAGCTACTCCAGCAATTCCATAGCTGATACCTATTATTTGGGGCAATTTTATAATCAACTTTATAGGGTGATTGAATCTTAAAATGTTCAAAAGAAAACGGAATTGTCTGATTTAATTTCCAATAATAATAAAGTGCTAAATACAATTCCGCACGCCTTAATGTATTCTTTGTACATTGGCATGGACACGGAGCTGGGAATCATACTAGTACAAATACTCCCCCGTGAGCAAACAAAGCCACTGTATGACAAAATTGTACATGGTTTGGTGATTGCATTAAAGTATAGTTAAGTTTTCGTAGGGTACCTCTTTCAGCTTGATCCCAACGGCCTATTAACTCAATAGTCCTGATGGTACTATACGTCTTTTTTTTTTTAGTTTGCCAGGCATCAAGTCAGCTAACCCACAGTGACTGGAGAACAATTTTAGTTTTGTACAATTATACATATATATAGTAACAGTTAATTATTACCCGTATTATTTCTTTTGCTGCACGTATGACAGCTAGTTCGATTACATTTACTACCTATCGTCACCAAATGCAAGGTGCAAACAATTCTGTAGACAGATGTGTGAAGAATTATATTATCATTACATAGTTAACAAACGGTGACGCTGATACAATACCATAAAGCAGTTCTAAACAAATACGCACCTTTTCTTATTAATGCATTAAAGAAGACTTTAAGATTCTTAATCTAAAGTCTGTGCTGTATGACAGCAGGAAATGGGTTAATTAGTGCTAGCAATTAAAATGCCAATAACTTTTACGCGAAAGTCAAAGTCAACTATGAAGAGTTATTTATATCAGTTAAACATTGTACACATTTATATACTTTAGTCTAGAAATCCAGTTATTCCTGAAAGCAATGTTTACAAGGCTGTGAATGTGCACCTTTGATGGGTAGAGTCCTTTTATTCTGCAAATACATTTTATTTTGGTTCGCCAAAAGTGGAGACCTCTGATAATTAACTTCATTGTGACAAATGCAATGAATTGGTCCCCAGAAGCATTAAGCAAAACTAAATGTCACAAACTATAATTTAGTTTGCAAAATCTATAGTTCAATTAATACATTCGCGACTACTCACATTTTTAAGTTGTTCGACACTTATCCGAATCGGAAACAAAAATGTGGTAGAGCGCCCAATTTCCTCCTTAGTTAGCTCATCGAATCGCGCGCATTGATGACGTCAACGACCACTTTGTACGGGCAGATGAAAGGCTCAAAAGACGTGAAATCTGTGAATTTCTCATTTTCAAATTCGCTTCCGAACTATTTTTTTTATTTCAAAAAGAAGGACCCAGTCTAAGTTGTATTGTTAAGTAAAGTTTTCCATGCCTCACTTGTAAATGGTGGTCTTTCTACAGTTCGTGGTAAGTCAAAACTGATCCAAACATTGCACCTGTACGTAAATGTCAAAAAACGAGAAGACCGGTGCTCTACTCCGTACCGTTGCGTCCCGCACCACTTCTACCCCGGTGTACGACGTATACTTCATTCTTACAACTGAACTACCATGCCAAAGCCTTTTTTTAACAAGCAGCAGTACTTGTCAATACTGGGTTGTGGAATTTACAATAGAATTGCATCTGGGTTTCTGCATATGTCAAATTATGAAGTGAGAGGAGAGGTTCGGGGCACGCGCTAATACAGCGCACTGTCGCACCCACCACATGACATACCAACTCAGGACCCAAGTGCAGCTCAGCACCACACTAGTTCAGATGGAATGTGTGTTTTTTTTTTTTTTAATGGTGAAGCAGATATTAATTTCCCATTTTAGACTGGGATATGTACTAAATGGGACTTAATAAAAGAGATGGTATATGGAGACCACCATCCATTATCCAACCCGCTATTTCCCAACTACAGGGTCACGGGGGTCTGCTGTAGCCAATCCCAGGGCGCAAGACGGGAAACAAATCCCCGGGCAGGGGGCCAACCCACCACAGGGCACACACACACACTAGGGGCAATTTAAGATCGCCAATGCACCTAACCTGCATGTCTTTGGTCAGCGTGAGGAAACCGGAGCACCCTGAGAAAACCCACGCAGACAGAGGGAGAACAAGCAAACACCACACAGGGAGGACCAGGAAAGCCAATTCAGGTCTCCTTGCTGCAAGGCAGCAGTGTTACCACTGCGGCACCGTGGCATCCTGGAGGAGACCAGCAATGATCAAATAAAAAAATGGAGCAAAATCAGAATTTAATAAACACGGTTCTGGGAACAAGCAAAATGTCAAATGTGCATCTGGAAAAATGTGTATAATGAAAAGTAAAAACACCATTGGCCAGCAGCTCTTCAACTTTTAAACACTCAGTAATACAGTATAAGAGATCTGACAAACAAGAGGATACCATTCCATCCATCAAGCTGATTAGCTAATAGCTACGTTGTCCTTCTATTTGCTCAGATTGTTTTTAGGTTTCTGATGCAAATCATGACTTGAGTTGGCAGTTTGTTACAGAATCCCACAACCCTCCCAACTTCTATTTTTAAACTGTTTAATTTCCATTATGTGCCCTTAAGTGATTCACTGTTTAACTGAAAAACTCCTGAATAATCAGTTTTATGGATACCTTTGAAGATTTTTTATTTGTGTTAGGTCTCCTGCAGGCTCCTCTACTAAACAGGTTTGTCTCTCGGAGTAAGACATGTCCTTCAGCCCAGGGGTTTACATGGTTGCTCTTCCCTGCACAGCTTCTAGTAAATACTCAATGTTTTATTTCTCTGAATTTTCAGTTTTCACACAAAGAGCCTGCCTGCAAACCAGGGATTTTGAGACAGAAACAGCAGCAATCCCCTAAACTTTTTCCTCGGTGGGTTGAGACATCATATTATGCAACAGCAGACTCCCTGTCCCTCTATCGCCGTTAGTCTTTGTCCTCCACCCAGGAGACAGTGCTTTTGTAGTGTGGTGACCAGAGCTGCACACATTAATCCAGGTGACATTTTCCTAGTACATCAAAATAATTAGCATAATGTACTTCTGTTTATATTCACAGTTTTTATTGTACAAAAGACCTTTTGGAAGCTGTAAATAAGTGGTATCCAACTGAGATTCTTAAGTATCGCAATGGTTTTCGTTCTAGGCATTTCTTTAATTAGTAACTAAATAGTATTGCTGCTAATGGTACATGCTTCTTTTGCCTTAATTGTAATAGCCTTGCTTTTTAAGTTTCAGAACATGTAATTATTTTTTAATCAGGAACTAAGACAATAGGATGCAAAGTGAATCAAATAATGACCAACTAACTTGAGTGGTTCTAGGCAGCCACCACTTTCATTCTAACTGTTTTCTTAATTAGAACTTTGGTTATTAATGATGCTCTTATGTAATATTTTGGCAAACCATAGATTTCTAAAATGATTTCTTTTTTTCTGACAGCACCATCCAACATTTTGTGAACTACAATAGATCCATATTTCTCAGACCTATTTTCTTTTCAATTATTTTCTTGTAACAGGCATGGTATAATGGACACAAACATGTAAATGGGATCAAATTAGCTCATCGAATAAGCCACACCATTATTGTTTGGTTCCTGGTTTTGGTTAAAAGAAACAACAAAATGTACAGAATAGTTAAGAATGCAAGTCACTTAAGATTAAGGCTAGGTAAGTCTGTTCCATTAACCGCAGCAATTGGTTAATAGTTTAAAAAAAAACAAAAAAAAACACTGGAATGAAAATCTATAGGCACTGTTTCCCTACAGGGCCTATGCCTGACACCCCTGCTCTAAGATAAACTGACCTAAAAAAGAAAAAGATACAGATACTGACACCCTGTCCAAGGCTGGTTCTCTTCCTGTGCCCAGTGCTGTTGACCATGACCTGATTAAACATATTAACCAATGGATAGATGAAGTCACTGAATGTATGGAGTGGGTGACCGTGACCCTCATGATAACTTAATATGAAGAGACATTTATTCAGATGCAATAAAAGAAATTGAAACTGAAATTTTACAATTGATAATTAACATTTCCTAACCATTTTATGCAAGAGGCTGTGCATACAAATGCAGTGTTGGCACAATGAAATGTAGAAATTCATGAGGATTTCTGAATATTCAGTACTTTAAATGTGCTTACAGGAAAATAAGTCAAATAACTAGCCTAGTAATCCCCAAAAGATAAAGGCACTTGCAGACAAGGGGCCTCATGTATAACCCTATGCGTAGAATTCACACTAAACCATGGTTTTCAGACAAAACTGGAAATGTGTGTACGTACAAAAAATTCAGATACATACAACTGTGCATAAGCAAAACTCTATGCACTTTGCCTTTATAAATCCCAAATAACATGAATTTTTAATGCACAAGCACGTGTCTACATCCCTGACTCCTCCCTAAATTTTGCATATTTTGATTTTTCAAATTAATATAAATATCCCCCTGCGTTCAGTGTTTTGCAATTGGATTTGGAAAAAAGATTAATCTCAGCAAATGTGGAGGCAAGGAAAAACATACTATTTGTTGGCTTAAGCAGTGGTATGAGCAACAAAAGGAAAGTGATGGAGAGATACAGCATGGCAGAGACACTTGAAATTTTAAGTTCAGAAAGTCGCTCTGTGCCCAAAATAAAATAGAAGTGGTCAGATATCAAAATCGCTGTGAAAAGGCGAGTTGCAGCCCACCACCTGTTTATTCTTTTAGACAATATTACAAAGCTGACCCCCATGCCGAGGTAATGGTGCTGCTGTGTCCAGCACATCTCGGGCCGCTGGCTGTGCACACACCTATGCCTCAGAAACTGCTGGGCGACCATCTGGCTGTGTGTACTGACGGACGCTATTCTGGAGTCACAAGATGCTATAGTGGATGCTGTAAGAGATGTTGCCAATTAACTATAAGGGTTATACTACTGTATGTGATATTGACCACAAATTAAATGAACTGGTTAAAAAATACATTCTGCTAATTACATTCAACCACAGTGTAAGGAAATTTTATACATATGGATGACAAGTGGATGATACCATCTCATAGGGTTGACATGGCACAACTCAGTGATGTTTGTGAAATACCCGATCGTCAGCAAGTTTACACTGAAAAGCTCCTATGGTCGGACCTTGCAAAAAAGCAAGTACAGCACAATTCCTCAAAGTATGCATTTGTGAAGCCAGCACCATTTCAACACACAGCTTGTGTGTTAGTTAATGTATTACCTTCCAGAGTTTCTCACTATTACAGGGCATGTTCACCAATTTTCGTTTTTGTTTTATGTCCATTATTTTTCTCAACTTCATCAAGGCATTTTACATTTTTTCCATGAAACTTGACATTTAATCAATGGGCTAGTAAGGATATTAAAAAAAGTACCAATTATTGGGGATCATCATCTCACAGTTACCTCACCGTGCCTAAATCCAAACCTGGTCACAGCCTGTGTGGAGTTTACAATTTCTCCATATGCCTATGTAAATTGTTCCTCTAGGTACAGTATTACAGTTTTAATGGTCAACCCAAATGCTTGCAATCTGGGTTAACTGGCAACAGTAAATGTAACAGGCAGCAGTGGGGAAATAAGAATGATTTTGAATATGACCTGGAAAAGAACTAGGTTGGGCATCCAATGCTGAAAATAAATGGATTCTGAAAAGGTATTGATAGATGTTTTGTATGTTTACTAGTATCAGCAGAAAGTTTCTTTTTATTGTTACTTAAATTTGTACCCCGATAGTCAACACATGACATATCAACAGATGCTGTACATGCTTCTATAAATACATAATATAAATACATTCTATAAACACAATCTAAATACAACAGACATAAATAGATACTGTAGATAGATAGTACTTTATTTGACCCATCCAGTCTTTTGTATTATTTTAATTCTTACATTTGTTGATTTATTTTCAAACCCAGTATGCAAGTTACATGGAAATTAATATTTTTATCTTTGTTTTCAAATTTTTATCATTATTTGAATTCTATTTTTTGGTGCTGTAATGTTTTATGAAGTGTGCATCACTGTGTAGTAATCAATTACACCACTTGCATTGCACTGTAGTAATGTAAAGAATCCAAAAATCACAAAATGGTGATAACAATTAAACAAAGTTGTACTGAAAAAACAACACATATTGTTAAAAAATATCAAAAAAATTAATAAACCCTCTTAAATCACGAAAATAGAAGCAGAAGTAGAAAATAGAAGTAGAAGCAGGCATGGAAGTTTGTTTGTAAACCCCAATTGTATGGGGGGCAGATTGAACATATGGGTTGGTGCAAGGAATGCCTAGACAGTATCCTATAAATAACACTATTTATTTATTTATTTGTTATTTGTTGTGACCTGTTTGTAGCCAATGCAAAATTCAACCAAAATGATGGTCTCAAGTTTACCTGGCAGTGGTCTGAGCACGGAATAGACACTGGATAATCAAACTGTCATGGGAATGCTTTGATGCACCCTCTGCCTGAGAAGAACCTCTGAAAAAACTTCAGACACATCACATGGGGTCTGACTAGTGTCCTAAGGTCTCAGTAGTAGAGGCATGTCCAAATGACTGTAGTGAAAACTGTTTGACATCACAGACACGATATAAGGATGTTTTGGAAGAAACTGACATTTTTAAAAAAAAGGTCTTTCACAGGTTGGAGAGATACAGTATTAGATGCAGTAATGGCCCAAATGAAGGCCTGGTTATTAGAGTAATTTAGGCTGGCCATTGTAAAAATCTAAGCAAACTACCTATGATAAAATTACTTTATGACACCTTTATCACCCTAGGAGTGTACTGCATTATTGCAGTTTACTTGCAGTTTTTATTTTTCCTTAATGTAGTAAGCATCTTCAGGTATATATAGTCTGCAAGAGACTATTTATTACTTGTTAATGAGCAGTCTGTTTTTTAATTATTCCTTTCTTACTGAATGCAGTACTTATGGAGCCTTGCATTTATCTGAAACTAGGCAGAAAAAATGGCTGTCAAAGAATTAAATTTTTTTTCTAACAGATGACATTTTTGTTTATTTGTTATAAACAGTCTGCAGATTTAAACTGCTAATGCTAGGAGTTCTTACATGATTAAAATGATTGAATGACCATCAAATGGCTCACATCCATTCCAACAAAGGTGTTATTCCTAAAACACTAGACTGCTTGTCTCACATCATCATGAAAAACATGCAATTCTCTAACCTTCACACTACTCTAAAAACCCCAACATCCTTCCACAAATGCTCACGTAGCTTTTCTGGAATTTTCTACCTATGTACTTTGAATGCATCATTCACATTCAAATCATGCCAACAAGTGCACCATGTCATAAACTGTTCTATAACTGATCATTTTGTACATACTGTATTGAACCCAGCTTCTGCTCTTCTGTCAACTTGTGTGTTAATGTACTGTACACTTACTTTAAGCTCTTTGTACACATTTAGTTTTTAGGCTCTTCCAAGTTTATTTTGATATAGTTTATCATGAATTAAATGATTTTATGCTTTGTCTTGTTGTTGTTAGACAAATTTGTAGGTTTCGTTAAAGACAAAAAATAAAAAATTGTGATTACGTGCTCTCTTTACACGTTCCGGCAAGCCTTCCAATGATTCTGAGGAAACAGGAGAGATTTGCCCCAGTGTCTTCTTAATAATGTTGGGCAAATGTTAGAAAGGGGAGGGTGCTCTTTTAGGAACTTTTTAAAATTTTGGATACATTCTGTCCAGAGGAGACAGGAACAAAAGAATATAATGAGACGATGTGCATTTCTATGATTGAGATTGAGACTTTTTACAGTAGCAAGTGTGTGGAATTGAATAATACATGTTCAGAAATAGGAAAGGTCTAAACTATTGCTGGGATGTCTTGGTTAATACACCTCTTCAATGTTTCATGGAATGCAGTTACAGCAACTCTGGAGTGAATTGTTTACTATAACATTTTAGCATTATAGTCTCTTAAGTTCCCAGTGCCCTTCAACTGCTTCATGTTGGTACCTTTCCAATGTGCAGCTGTTGTACTTTGATAAGTGCCAAAAGACTATCATATAACTAAGCCTATGATTGTCTTTAAGTTTCTTATATCCTATACATGGTTTGCTCATATACGACTCCCACGCATTTATTAGCTACATGTTAATGAAACATTTATGTAGTCATTACACCTTATAAAAACCTGTGTGTAATAAAGAAAACTACGACAGCTGCATTTGTTGCATAGACTAGGTATGGTCTGTATGCAATATTTCCTTGATATTTCCTAGCTAAATAAAATATTTTGATACATTGCTGAAGTCTGACAAACCTTCATGAACAATATATAAACCAGAGTATTTCACTAACACAATGTCTTTATTTTTAAAAATGGATGTGTTCATCTATAGAGTAGTGAGAATATTTGCCAGTTTTGTCAACTTATACACCGTGAACACACAAAAAGTATATGATTATATTATCAGATATCTTGTGGGAGGTAAT
Organism: Polypterus senegalus; assembly: GCF_016835505.1. Lineage (NCBI taxonomy): Eukaryota > Metazoa > Chordata > Cladistia > Polypteriformes > Polypteridae > Polypterus > Polypterus senegalus. Next base: position 29,480,836 of record NC_053167.1, read on the forward strand.
GTAAAATAATATTGTTCCAGGAACTGTATTTGTATTTTTATTGGTGCATGGATATATTTAAAGTTAGCATTGGTGTAAAGGACCTGTCCATGAAAGTACAATATGTTTGCAATAGAAATGGACAAGGTATCAATGAGACTTAAATAGACTTCAGTTGAGGAACATGAACATTATATTTTTGCTGTATGAAAAAAAGGGTGGTACAGCAGGAACAACAGTCAAAAAAATTTATTTTCTTCACTTTTAGTGGTCTTATCACTGTCAGCAATACAGTAATTACTACATTTGTACCAGTTTCTCAAAACTAGCTTGGGGGAGCACTAATAAACCTAGAATTCTTAAATTATGCAGTACAGAATATAAAGAAAATATACTGTATTTGAAAGTTTTGTTAACACTAAAGAAACCCAGGTGGGTTCTTAGCTTACTTTAAAGGTATTAAAAAAATTTTCTGCTCTTATTAATTGCAAAAATGTAGCGATTTTAATTTAAAACAAAAAGCTCTCTATTTGAACATCATTAACAATTCTGTTGCAAAATTTAAGACAATAAGAATGTAATTATTTTATGACCTTAGTACACAAAAAGTAATGGCAGCAGATCAAATCCATCCTCCAAAGTGTAGTTTGTTAGGAAGATAGACTCTGGTAAGATAATCTGGTGCTAAAGCTGTCAGGGACTGAATTTCTGCCTTCATCTTACCATTTCTTATTATATCAATCTGTCAATAAAAAGAAAATCTAAAGTAACAAATGAAATGTACCAAGACCAAATCATAAATTATCATTTTGTATATTCAGTATATTTCTATGTTTAAGATTTTCCCAGTTACATTTAAATCTAGCCACATCCACAAGATAGGATATAATATATAAAAAAAAAATATATATATAACTTTTTGATACAGATATCTTACCTCTCTTTGCCAAAGTGGCTGGCTCATAATGTAGGGGCTCTTCTGCATACTGGCAAGTTTGTTGTAATCGGTCTTTGTAAGTGGGATTAAGGCATCTTTTGGTATGATAAGTCTGTAACAAATTATTTACTATGTGTTTAGCTGAAACACACACAAAAAAAAACTTATTGATAGTCTCTTCAGTTCAGTTTCCTTAAAGAACAACATATTTAGGAAGCCCTGTATAAAGCACTGGGTGCTGCTTGATTTTCTTTTTCTAGTGATTTTTTTTTTTAAATCTTAAATTTAACAAGATGAAAACAAGTGAATAGTTACAGCTCAAAGTTGATCTACACCCAGATAACTAGTATTAATTTTTTACTTTCTGGACTAAGACCTTTGTGTACTAATGCATTACCTAAAACTACATGTGACAATATTAAAGAATGATTATGCCAACCTTTCAAGATCTGATGGAAGAAGGCCCAACCACATAATAGATGGAACAGTAAGACGATGACCTTGAAATGACATGGACTTTCAAAAGATAACATTTATGTTAACACAGATGTAATCTAAAAACATTTCCTATGCATATATGAACTCACTATATAACGTTCACAACAGTAAAAACATCATTTTAAAAAGTGGCAATACTGAAAAGCTCACAAATGGCCACTCTTCAAATTTTATCATTTAAAAATGTGTTCAGTAAATATAAAACTCATGTATATAGTTTCTATCTTACTGTACTATATATTTTAGCCTCTGTATGTACAATAAATTCAGTAGTTCAGTATTTGTATTTAATTACATATACTACAACTTCTTTATAGTTATTCAGCAAACAGACATCATGAAAAATTAATAAAATATTCTCCTTACCATAGATCCATACTTGTAAATACAAATAATTTCAATGCCTAAAAAAATAAACAATTTTATATATTCACTTATAGGTAGGTATACTATAAATTAAGTGAATGTGGTAAAAAAAAATTCATATACAAGTGTGAGTGGAAAAAAGGCAATTAAAAATAAATTTAAACATGAATCTACAAAATATAAAAACACATGGTCTGGAGAAAATAATAAAAACACTTAACTATAAATTAATACCATGGATCTAAAGAGGAGTACAGTGGCCCTTTGCCTTCACAATGGCTTCAGTGCTTCTTGAAATGATGTCATACTGTACAAGTCCTGAACTGGGTATGGTGGGATGCTTCATCATTCTTTGAACTCTAGACCTCCCCGCAATAGTTGAATGATGTTTGGCAATAGACGGTCTTTGACTTTGCTCTAGTGTTCTAGAAACCAATGTTGAATTATTCAGTAGTCTTTATGGGGCATTGTCATGTAACTGGGGAATAACATGAAGAACATAGTGTTGGCCTCCTGTTGTGCACTTGGTCTTGTCAAACAGCCTAATATTCTTTGGCCATTATATAACCATGAAAAACAATCTTTCAACCTAGTGTGTCCCATGATAGCTCTCAACCAATATCACTGTGGGTGAAAGATGACAGGCCATATTATTTTTTCTCATTGGTCAGTAGTCTTTGAATTGTAAAATTTTATAGGATTAAATTGTGCAAGTTGCATTTAGCAACTATCCTGTGCAGTATCTAGTCAGTTAGCTTCAATTTTTGAGCAAAACTTCTCGTTGCCAAAACCATTTCTTTGTGTTTTATATATACGCTGTTATTTTTTAGATGGCTCTGATAGGCTAAATAATTTTTACACATTTTTGGACTGAATTTAGACCTCTTTTAAAGTTCATAAATATTGTTAATAAGTGGAAGTGATTAACCGCCGGGCCATGGGGTGGCGGGGTGCCCTAAACCGGTTTCTGTTAATTCTGCAGATCAAATACGGGAAAACCTGCCTAATTCGACGTCACTTCCGGTCTCGGCTCCGAGACTGACGTCACTTCTGGGTTACAGACTATAAATCCTCCATCTTGCCAAACCATGGGCAGTTTATTTTGGGAACTCAAACCAGCAACACCAATTGTGCTCTCTAAATCCTTTTGCAGCTAGGAACAATACACGGGTGGCTGCCCCAAACCTTCTTTTAGTGTGTTGAGACTCATTTCACAAGGTACAAATACTGAGAATTTACACTGTAGCATTGCTGATATAATACTTTTAAAAGAAACTATATCACATCAGGTGATGTTTATGAATGATAAACCATACATCTATTCCTAAAACTGGCTTCATTCCTTCATACAGTGTATGTAATCACAGTGTAATGTGAAGATTGACTATTTCTGGAGAAAGCAAGTGGAAGACAGGAACCATCAAAGGATAGATTGCCAGTCCGTTCCTGGACATATTCATGAATAGGATTAACATGTGTTTGTATTTAAGAATTGAGAAGTAAAACTAAAGTACTAGAAAACAATGCAAACAAGAGAACATTCAAGCCCCATGAAAACAGTAAAAGTTGTGGAAACCAAACCTTGATCTTTAGTATTGTACAGCAGTGCTAAACACAACATTACTACAACATCTATAATTGTAAATTAAAAATAACTAAACATAGAAAAACTTCTGAGCTAGAAAATGTAAAGTCAAATTCAGTATTGCAATATTGTCATCAAAGTGTTATTTTCAGTGTTGTTCTTTAAACTAAAAAAAAAAGCTAATATTTTAGCAAGACTTTGAAGAATATATAAGCAAGATATGCTTAAAAGTAGAATGAATACCATAAGGGTCTGCATCAACAAGTGCAAACACTGGAATCTGTAGGAATTCCCAAAGTTTTCTAACCATCAGACGAGTGTTTAGGTCAGGAAATCCTTTTCCCTACAATAAAAACAAACTAGTAGCTCAAGAGATACATTTTATGAAAGATATTTATAACTACATAAATACACTCTAATTTTAATGCTGCTTTTTTACATTCTAATTTTAATACTGCATTTTCAAGTAACAAGTTCTATGATCTAATTATGTAAAAATTTGCACTGGAACTTGAAAGTCTGTAGTTCCTGCCCCTTGCAAAGATACTTTACCTGACTATTTTCTAAATGAATAAATATGTAATCATGAAAAAAAAAAAAAAAAGGAACTGTAATGTGCATGGAAAATCCTATTTGGTAAGGTGGTTGTGGTGGTATGTTTGTCTAAAAAATACTTGTTTATAGAATTTATTTTAGAATTGTATGCTGAAAATCTAAAAAACAGGGCCCAACTGCATGAAGGATACATAACTTAAGTAAATAAATATGGCAACTTTAACGGAATATAGGCTTTATCTTTTTATATTGTAGTTTACACCATAATAATGTAGATCTTAGTACATGAGTAGTATTGTGTAAAATCTCTTAATTTTATAAGTTATACCCTTTTTCTGTCTCCCTCTGAAACTGTATTTTATTTATGACTTATCGATTTCTCAGCTTTTGTGCCTTATAAAACTTACTGTAATTATAATACAGTGAGCCGATTCTCCAAGAAAGTTATCATCCAAGAGTCTCTGAAAAGTAGCATCCTTTTCCACGATCAGTAAATATTGAGCAGAGGAGGATATATCTAACCTGTTCAGGTAAATTTTGCATATTATCACGGACTTAATTTATGCATCAGAAAATAGTATTACACCAACAGTAGTAGGATGTAGTACTATGTTAGCCATTGTGGATGCAATGGGAAGTCAAGCAAATTAACACATTTTATTGTCTTAACTTTTTATGTTAGTCAATAAAAGGTGTACTTTTGCTTAACTTTTTATTAAACCAACATTAATTAATATCATTCTAAGAATGTCAAAAGCAGAAATCTGCAACCTGGGCAGTGAATTATTATATTTTCATCATAAGAGTTTTAAAAAGGAGCAAAGAAAAACAAATATAGTACTTGTTTACTTAAAATTTTGGTACTGTACATAATGAAAGGATACATTTAATTCCTTGAACACTAGATGGCACCAGGACTGCCTAAACAGACAAGAATAATAGATAGACTTTAACCAAAAGAGGTCTGCCTTCCAAAACAAGTGAAATTAATTTTACCAGTTTTCAGATGTTATTGCTTAGGCATTACATTACTCAAAATCTTGCTGTACAACAATCAAATTACATAAACAAAGACAAAAAATGACAGATTAGTTTAATTAAATCAATATAAAAAATAATCATAAACATCAATAATAAATAAAGTCAGCCTTAGGGATAATACATTTCAAAATAAACCATGGCCTTCCTTATAAAGCTGGTTAGAAAATAAAACTCCACAATAAAAAAAAAAAAAAAAAAAAGTAACTAACATTTTCTGACTACACTGTTAAGTTTTAGTAAGATTGTGGGTTATAGTTTTACTGTCAGGACTAGGTTACATATTTTGTGAATTCCTGTGAAGACAGAAGTAGAACTGTAAAGTATTCACTACAAGATAAGTTGTTCGCCAGTAAACAGCTGGCAGAAGCTTTCATGAGAGGAGATGAATTATCATTCCCAAACTGACACCAGCAATAAATGGGACAAGGACCTATGCCAAGAAAGTGGGTAGCACTGACATTTTTTAGAAAGGAAACGCATATTACGACTCTAGATGCTGTTTTAGCAAATCTTTTACAACTGGGTGGGGAGACTAAACTAAGAAAATGACTACAATGAAGTACATATAAGATAGGGCAATATTATTTTCAATACAGTATTTTCATACTGTAAACAAGCTCCCTTTTCCAAGATTAGGCACCTAAAACATTGGGTTGCTTTGTTATACTACTCAGATTTTTGATTTAAGACTGCTAGGGCATTTTCCATGTGTTCCAGGGTACTTGCTCTAATGAAGCAACTGTGTTTGTTCACAGTTTTTGACAGAGAAGAAATTGGGGTGTAGCAAACGACTGGATGGATTATGATGAATATACATGTTACACATATTTTTATCCTCATACAACTAACTTCTCACTTCCTGTTTATGATAATTGCAATGTCCATTGCATGAGGAGGTGATGAGGAGAAACATCTATACATATTTGTGGAAGAGTTGCACAAAAGACTTAACAAATGATATGTATTTAAACATCCAGGCAATTGAAAATGGTTTTACATGTGCTCTCTTTAGCATCTAGCATGAGCGGAGTTTTCGGCACCCCCATGACCAGCATCTGTGGCTATTTTTGCAAATGTCAAAACTGTCATTTTGATGATAGTCAGCTAAGAAAGTTGTTTCAGAAGACAAAATGGGCAAATTATCTGTGATAAGAAAAGAAGTTTAATAAACCACAAGAAGAATTCCTGCTGCTCTAGACCTGTATAAACCAGGTAAAAGCAGCTTTTGTGTCTCAGGGTTACCAGAGTTTATCTCACTGATGATATAAACACTATGGTTCACTAAGAAAAACTGCCAGAGAGTACTCAGGAAAAAAATCTTCAAGAAAAAGAATGGGAATCCACAAATGTGTTTGTCATATTTTTTTGCTAAACATCATTCACTAAGGCCACATCATACAGGCAACTGGCACAATCTCTGACACTTTGAGATTCATTTGTATAAGTTTATATACAAGGCAATTACAGGGCAGCTTCAAAACATAATTAAGCATGTTAATTATTCCTGTAACAAATAGACAGTAGACATTAAGATGTCAGTATTTTACTTAACTTTGTGTCTTACAACTGAGATTTGTAAAAAGTAAATTTAGGCATGCTGCCTCTTCCTTATTGAACTAATTTCAAAAGGTCAGAAATGTAAGTTATTTTCAAATTTTTGTTACTATTTTGACATTATGGCAGTGTTTCCCAAACTCGGTCCTGGGGGCCCACTGTGGCTGCAGGTTTTTGTTCCAACCAGCTTCTGTTTTTAATTGAACTCCTGGGCTAATTAAATGAACTGTTATTTCCCAAGTTCTGTGTTTAGGGGACAATAAAGGAATTAGAAAACTAGTTTCTATATTGTTTGCTAAAAAAAAAAAAATATTAAAATGCACCAAGCAGTTATATAGAAATAATATATTTTTTTCTTTTTAACATTATTTTCATCTTGATTTTCATTCTACTTTTCAAGGTGTTCTAATTGTTTAATTAATCCATTATTTACTAATTAGTGGGTCTGACGCTAAAGTAGTTTCAGCCTTTGATTATTCTGTGCTGTTTGCCTGTGTATCTGCTCATTTTTAATTGTCATAAATAAGATGCAACGAAAGGGGAAGACTGCACAGAGAAAGGGAAAAATATAATGAAATCAACAAAAGAGTTAAGCATTTAAATTTATAGAAAAAGCAGAAGTATTTGTAAATGTCTTAAAAATGTAAAATTCATGCTGCCATGCTTTTTTCTGAATGTCGAATAAGAGAAAAAAATACCAGCTAATTAAATGAGCGCAGTGTTATCAAGTGTTGTCACTGATTAGGAATCTGGTTGGAACAAAAACCTGCAGCCACAGTGGGTCCCAAGGACTGAGTCTGGGAAACACTGCATTATGGAATTGATTGTTAATATCATGCATTTTATGTTGCTTGTATACATTTATGTGCCATGGTAACAATGTGTATTTTTCTGTGATACATGGGGCTCAGTTAAAGAACAGATGTAATACTCTGCTGTTTAAATAAGTCCTAATTTCAACATGTTTACATCAGTTTAGGGCTGTGAAGTATGGTGCCTATAATGTAGCATTGAGCTTAGGAGAGGAACCTACCCTTGATGTTACAGGTGATTAAAGAGTGCAATCGTTTACATGTGGCCAATTTCCTATAAAGTTTTCGGTTACCTCAACACAAATGTGAATGTTAAACTGGAGCACCTACAGAAAAATTCAAATGAAAATTTTAATTTTTCTGACTGAAAGAGGTAAACAATTATCCCACTCTCCAAGTAATTACAGCTATGGGAAAAGCATTGTGTGTATTGTGTATACTAAAAACATTGGACTTAAACATGCGAGAGAGATAAATCACTGCAAGACTGTAGCAATAATCATGTCATATCTTATTTTCTAACCTGCTTCATCCAGACCAGGGTCACAGGTTGGAGTCTACTCCAGCTAGCACAGGGCACAAGGCAGTAACAAACTCTGGACAAGGCATCAGTCCATCACAGGATGTACACACACACGCCAATTTAGCATGCCCATTTTGCATAATCTACATTTCTTTGTTGGAAACCCACACAGAAACAGGGAAAGCATGTAAACTCCACACAGGGAGGACTTGGGACATGAACCCTTATCTCATTATTGCAAGGTAACAGTGCTAGCTGTACCAACGTGTAGCAATAATCACATAGGGTAAATCAAATAATTATGCGATAATAATTTCTTAAATTTTTTAGACAGCACTAGAAAGGTAGTGGCTTTATGAATATAAACTACAAAAACACAACTTATTAATGGATTATAATACATAATGCACAATTATGCAGAAAATAAAATATTTAAATGTTGAAAAGGAATACTCTTATAATGGATTGGTGGCTCTGGCTTAAAAATTTGGGATAACAATTCAAAGGTTGTTGGTTGAATTCTGGTAGTGACAGAAGGAAAGCTTCTCTGTTGGGTCCTTAAGGCCCTTTTCCTGAAGTTGCTGTAGGCGTGCTGTACAAATACCTGACCACAAAACTGTGTGTCTCTGGAGAGTAAGTTGGGGTGTGTGAAAAATTACAAATTCCTAATACAGGAAATTGTATATGGCGAATGCCACCCAGGTTTTATAATGAGTATGCAAATGTTCATTTGACATTACCTTAGAAAATCGTTTCAGAATCCACAAATACGTAAGGGACACACAATCTACCCTGCTATCCATGACCTTACCACAGCATGAAAGAAAACATTATAATTTACCCAATAACTTGGTAACTGCCTACAAACAATGTTAGTTTTGTATGAACAAACCTAATTGGAAATATCAAAACATAGAAACCATTTTATGCTCATATGAAATGTCATCCCAAATGTCATATTTCAGAGTTACATGATTAATAAAATAATTTCAGTACCACTTTCCCCAGTTTGCCTCTGTATTAAATGAATACATATTTCACTTATCACTAATATTAACACAAGTAATGGCTATGTGAATTTCAATAAAATGTTAATTTTTATTCATATCTTCTGTATTCACCAGTTTTGTCTGGCATTTCTTTCCCTTCGTTATATAATAGACTTCAGAATAGTATATAAGCTATATAAACTTGTGCAAAAAGTTCATTTAACTTCTACAGTCTAAAATTTTTACTTTAGTTATTAATTACTATGGTATTGTTTGTGGAATACATAATTTCAAATTCATATATGACTTAAAATAAGAACAGTTCATGCTTAATACAATTTTTTTTGCAATGTAAAAAATGTGAAGACCAGAAAAAGTTGTACCTAGTTATTTATACAAAAATAACTAAAGTTAAGTGTTCCTAGAATTAGCTTTGGTATAAATAAGTAGGAAGAATAACTCTAAAAAAAGAACAAAGGATAACTGGGTAATATTTAATAAGTTAAACTTTATAATGACTGTAAAAATTGTTAAAAACTAAAAAATTTAAATATTTATTTCGCTTATCATTTCCTACCATTGAATTTGATGCACAATTAACTCTGGTTCCATCTTCTTCTGTATAGCATAAATTCCCAGCAATTAGTCCTTTGGAGGTTGCAAGCTGTAAATATCATTAATACAAATGGTGGAATGACACTTATGATTTCTGGAATGTCTTTACTGAATTATTTAAGTGAGCAGAATGGCTAAAAATACAAATACTGCACATTAAAAACCAAGCACAATGTCATTTTTAGCGGTGTGAACAACAGTCTTAACTAGGTGAACATATAACTCTTGATTTAGAGGTGTGTACAGGAAGCAGTCAGCTTCTGTGGTGTGAAAGCTGTGCCTTACGGATAGGGAGTAGGGTAACATTTTGTTGTACCTACCAGACTGCATGAGTCATGTAGAATAAACAGATTTCACATGGTTATATCTGGAAAAATTCACAGTAAAAAAACGGGGCAAGCGGAGAAGGTTAAAAAAAAACAAAAATTGTCTGAAAACTTTGTTAGTTCTTCTGCTATACTGTATTTAATGGTAGATTTCTGAACATATTTAAAATGACATTACCATAACTTTTGGTTCAACCAACCCCAAAAACATACTTGCCCGTGACGTGCACTACATTCTACAAAGGAATTACTTGCCTTTATAAAATTAAAGAAATTACACCTTACCACAAAACACACAACTGTGAAATCATATTCATCAATGCAATAATGTACCAAGGTAATGCAATCCATCACCCCTGCAGAATGTATGCAATCAGGTGTTCTTGTGAAAGATAAATGTTAAAGTTATTGCTCTTTATCATGTTAAACATGGAAATATTAACATTTTACCCATTACATCATAGTCTTTCACAATTGTGAACAACATTTCCAGGATAATACTGTTCATTTTGCTTATTTCCCAATGTTTCACATAAAGATGCTACTAACAAGTTAACTTATGCAGATTTTATACATTTGTACTGTATATTTCCTACACTATTTAAAAATGTTGTGATCTGCAAAATACCATCAAAATCTACCACTAAATCTTTTTACTTTTAAGACATGAATTGTTGTTACAGTGGATATATTCCTTCAACTTAATCACTTAAAATATAGAAAATACCAAATTGGATGAAGCTCCGATCAGTTTTTTTAGGGCCAATACCTTATCACAGATTTCATGTAACAGAAATGACCAATTCTGATGCCAAAATTTTTTTCTTTATCTCTTAAAAAAAATTTTATACCAAAAGTTTCTTCATAATCAGACACATAGAAGCCTTATGTTCTATATTACAGTAATAATGTTGGTATTTTTATAAATAAACTATAAGTGTTAGGTTATTTTTTTATTAACAAAGTGAAATTCTGTAGGCATGTTGTTCAGTGGCCATAAAAATACTAAAATAAAAAAAAACAATACTTTTAAATATGTAGAATATTTATCCACAATACATATTGCCTAAAAGAAAATAAAATGCTTCTTGTAATTACTACAGTCATATTGTTTAGTTTCTTCTGTGATGTACTTATTTGAAACAAATTAATAAAAAAAATAAAGATAGGGTGAGAAGCTCAGTCATCCGGGAGTAGAGCCGCTGCTCCTCCGCATCGAGAGGAGTCAGATGAGGTGGCTTGGGCATCTGATCAGGATGCCTCCTGGACACCTCCCTGGTGAGGTGTTCCGGGCACGTCCAACCGGGAGGAGGCCCCGGGGAAGACCCAGGACACGCTGGAGGGACTATGTCTCCCGGCTGGCCTGGGAACGCCTTGGGATTCTCCCGAAGAGCTGGAAGAAGGGGCCGGGAGAGGGAAGTCTGGGCCTCTCTGCTTAAGCTGCTGCCCCCGCAACCCGACCTCGGATAAGCGGAGGAGGATGGATGGATAATAAAAAATAAAAAAAAGGTTTTTCTCCATTTATCTAACAAAATACATACATACATACATACAAATTAAGTCAAGTTGGGGAGCATGCACGTGCATTGCCACACCTACTACACAATGAAACAACTCAGGTTCCCAGTAGGCAACTGCCCAGGCAGACATGTGGTCCAGTCCCACCCTCCGAAAGTGACCCTCTATCTGCCGTAGCCAGATGTTATGTGGGCAACCCCTTGGCCTGGTCCAGCCACATGGGTCCCCAACAAAGAGGATCTTACAAGGTGGCTCACCCTCGGGGAAATGCACCACATGGCCGTAGTGCGGTAACTGATGCTCCCTCACAATGTGCAGGTAATGTGCCACATTCGGGACTCCATGAGCAACTGCTCATTCGATACAAAGTCAAACCAATGGTACCCAAGGATTTTCTGGAGAGACACAGTACCAAAGGAGACCAGTCCATGTCTCGCAACCATGTAGCAATACAGGAAGCACCAGGACCATGAAGACTTGGACCTTCATCCTTTTGCATAGATATCGGGAGTGCCACACACCCCTTTCCAGCAACCTCATGACCCCCCATGCTCTCCCAATCCGTCTACTGACTTCATAGGAAGAGTCACCAGAGACACGAATGTCACTGCCAAGGTAAGTAAACATCTTGAAATATACACACACACATATACAGTACATATATAAAAATACCCGTGCTTCTTTTATTAAGAAGAAAATTAAACCTTTTTAAACTGAGGGAAAATATACCAATAATTATTTGTTAAGGATCTCTTTGTATACCACATTTTGAGTTCGGCCCTCCGGTTGTAATATGACCAAGCTGTGTGCTGAGCTTACTCTTAAGCATGCAATGTACAGTTGGCCATGTGAAAAGCAATCTTGTCTCAAATCTCACAGCTTGGATTGCTGCTGTAATAATCGGTTTGAGTTTCATGGTTTGTTTCAATTACGACAGTATTTGTAGGACTTGTGTTGAAGTGACTTTCAGCATCTGTCAAGCGTTGTAAGTATACAACCAGTTTCATCGATAACTTCACATCCAGCTTTTGAGAGTTTAAACATTCATAAACATCAGTGCCCACTACTGAAATCGTCACCTGAAAACCTAAGATGTTTAAGAGGCATTGGCGGTTGTCCAAAGGTATAAAATATTTGGCCATTTCGGTACACTTGAAAGCGATAACCGAACAATTCAGCGGCAGCCATCAACTCACATGCAGATGCATACAGTAGGTGAAGGGCTTAAACATTTAACTCTTATAGTGCTCCTGTGTAGTATAATTATCTCCTGTACCATCAGTCCACTCCTTGAACCTGTCCCAGTCATTCAATACATAAGACACAATGTTCCTCCGGATATCAAGAGTGAGCCTGATATGGCCGTGCAATATGTACCAAAAAAATGGAAAAGGTAAGTGCCATCTCCGGCATGGAAACCACTCGGTAAGTGACAGTTGTTTGATCGATGGTGATCACCTCGATAGACATGTTAATGCGGGTACGGTTGGAATGATAAAGGAAATGGGTATCTGAACAATGTACAGTAAGTCTAAAATACCTACACAATAACTATAATCGTAATAAACGAACAATAAAACAGCGGAGAAGCCTTGGATTAAATAAAAAGGCTGTAGTTATCAGCATGCAGACGTGAATCCCGTGGCGAAGCAAGGAAGGGAATGTAGAGCGACGGACGGCCTTATATAGGAAGGCAGCCAACAACGTGGGAGGCGTTGGGATGGAGGTCCCAACGCCGCCTCACACAGTGACCGAGCTGCAGGCTATGGACGTATATATGTACGCAAGTAGGATTCAGTTAGCGTTGGGAACCCGCGTACCAAATTTCTTGAAGATGGGCCCATAAGTAACAAAGACTGTTGAAAAGTTCAATATGGCGGCCCACAGTGGCATCATACCACCGAAATAAGTACCAAATTTCAGCCTTCTATCTACATGGGAAGTTGGAGAATTAGTGACGTTTGGAAAATTAAATATGGCAGCCAACAGTGGCGTCATACCACCGAAATAAGTACGTACATCGGTTTTGGTTAGCGCAGGGAAGCCGCCTACCAAATTTCGTGAAGATGGGGCCATAAATAAGAAAGTTCAACATGGCGGACGTTGTCGACCATTATGATATACTAGCAAAATACACGCGCTTCGCAGTGGAGAAATAGTGTGAGTGGAGAAATAGTGTGTTGAAGAAGTAATGAAAAAGAAAAGGAAACATTTTGAAAATAACGTAACATGATTGTCAATGTAATTGTTTTGTCACTGTATACTTCCTGGTGTATATATATATATATATATATATATATATATATATATATATATACACACATACATATATACATATATATATACACATATATATATACATATATACATATATATATATATATATATATATATATATATATATATATATATATATATATATATATATATATATATATATATATATATATATATATATATATATATATATATATATATATACACATACATACACACACACATATACAGTCTTTGGGGCGAGAGCAACTGTTGCTGGGGGAGCCAGAATCCATGAAGGAAGAAAAATTAAAAACATTTGTACAAAATCTTAATTTATTTATCCATTCCTAAATAATTAAATGGGCAGGCTATTTCGTATCAGTGCAATACGCTGTTTGTCAACATGCACAAGGTTCGAGCCGCATGTAGACGGAGCTGGAGCATTTGTGCGGGAATGGAGTGAATAAACTGTGCGGGCCGTGCAGTATCGTACTTTGCCTTCAGTGTGCCATTACACTGCAGCTCAATCACCTCCATCTGAATCTGCACAGGTGTAGTTTCCACATCGACGGCAAATGGGTTGCGAAACAACTCAAAATTCTTTTTTTGTTCTTCAAAGTCACCAAGGAGCCATGCGAACTCAGTGCGCTCAGTTTATCAGCATAGTGCGTATTTGGGAACATCAGCAGCCGACTTGGTTCAACATTACTTGGCAACAGGGAAAGTGGGGCAAGTTGCACTGGTGCATTTGTGTCTCCATTAAAAGTAGCTTCACTTGAAATCACTTTGTGATGTTGCACGGGTAAAAACGTCTGCTGAAGTGTCAGATTCTTCTTTAACTCTTCTGCTTTCTGTATCTTGTGCATTGCATTCAGGTCTTTCAGGTTTTCATGATGTTTTGTCTCATAGTGCCGTCTTAGATTAAATTCTGTAATTACAGCCACAGTAGCTCCACAAATGAGACACACGGGTTTACTGGCAATGTCAGTAAACATATACTCAGCCTCCCATCGGTTTTTAAAGGCTCTATGTTGAGAATCACCTTTTCTCTTTGGCATCGTGTGGGCTAGCTTCGCAATAACTTGCAGCATCATAAGGTAGACTTGATTAACGCGGTAAGTGTTCGGCAAGGCAGCTGAAGCGCTGCATTATGGGATCTGTAGTTTATTGTGTTACCAGCGCTTCATATCCCCGGCTTTAATAACAATAATACAGTATATAAAATGATCTCGGCCGGATATAATTACACGCCGGGCCGGATGTGGCCCGCGGTCCTTGAGTTTGACACATATGGACTAAATAGAACTTGAAAATATATATTTTTTCAAATGTGATCTCGCAATTCAGATAGAGTTGACGCGCACTACAGCCTGCATGCCTCAATGAGTCATCCTCCCCTCGCTCTTACTTTTTACCGTTCATCTAATGAATACACTGAGTATGGCTTTACCAAAACAATCATTGATTGCGAATAAAGTATCCATTATTCATGAAGCTTCAATTGGTGATCTGTCTTTCTGCGTTAACCGCATATTTTTTCATACGTCTCAAACCAATGGGACGCGAGGCTAAAATGAATCGAGAAGCGCGCGTACATACTTAGTGCATCCCCTCTCGGGAATCGAACCTCGGACATCGGCGCTAGAGGCGAAGGCTCTACTATTGCGCCACGGCGTGTGGTTTGTCTATTTGTGCGTAGCAGTGTAATTCGGTTTTTGTTCAGCACTCTTTGGAACTGTTGCTTTTTGTCTGCGCACTGCGTCAGTTGACGTGAGCCGCTGAATATGGTTTTATATGTCACTCGCTCGCTTCTAATTGTTTCGCTGCCTTCTTAATTATATAATGCATGTTTTCTTCAGCACTTTTTGTAGCTCTTCCTGGTTTTCTACGTAATGCATGATTACGTGAGAGGCGTGATGATGTCACACTAAACTCCGCCCCCCACTTTCGAGCTCAACTCCATTACAGTAAATGGAGAAAAATAGCTTCTAGTTATGACCATTATGCGTAGAATTTCGAAATGAAACCTGCCCAACTTTTGTAAGGAAGCTGTAAGGAATGAGCCTGCCAAATTTCAGCCTTCTACCTACACGGGAAGTTGGAGAATTAGTGATGAATGAGTGAGTGAGGGCTTTGCCTTTTATTAGTATTGATTATATATATATATATATATAAAATCACCCCACACACATTTATTGAGGGTTTCCATATTTCAGAACTTAGCTCACAGACCCCAATACCCCTCAGTCCAGGCCAACACAATGTCCTTCCGAACATATCCTTCTCTCCTCCAGAGACCTTATCCACTCTTCCACCTGACTCAAGTCCAACTCTGAAGGGAGGCGGCCCCTTTAAATAAGCACCCGGATGTGCTCCAGGTGTGTTCCCAGCAATCTCCCACAGACACGCCCCAGTGGGGTGAAAATGCCAGCTGTCTCCCCTGAAGCACTCCGGGTGTCCCTGTTCCTCTTCCCCCCAGCACTTCCTGATCTGGCATCAGTGCTGAGGTCCAGGGTCCCCGTGGTGTTGACCACGGGCCCCAACAGGGTCGAGCTTCCCAGCTCTTTACCCACAGCCCCCAGGGCGGTCGCCCCCTCGAGGTCTTCTTGGGCGTTCCGGCTGGGTACCACCCCCATTCGGGTACCACAGTTGATTCAACTAATTGATATTGGCAGATAAACATGTTTAAATGTAAATATACATGCACTTCTAGGTATTAATCATTTTAACCAATAATTGCACTACAGCACAATTTTTTTTTTTTACGATATACCAGCTAGACATTCCTAATTCTTGAGGTGTTTGAGATTACTATTTTAATTACGAACTACTTGTTTCTTACAAAAACTTATATTGTACGACTCACAGAAACTAATAAATACAGCATAAACCTTTAAAAAGGTCGTTAATCTATCAAATGTTCATAAGATGACTATCAAAAATATACAAGGCTAACCTCCTTAGTAAGTTTCCAAGTAAAACAAAATTATTTGCTAAGCTAAGAATACTATTAGTTTACTACTCAGCAAAAACGTTCTTTGTCTATTCTTTTTCTAATTGAAAATGTGAACTGCTGTTCTTAACACAATCTTGCTCAACTTCCAAACTAATATAAGCAATGATTATTTTAATTAAAAGGACAAAAGAAAAAGGTCTGGACTAAGTGTTATTTTCTTCCTGAAAAGATGAGAAGGTAAAAGACACAACATTTCAGCTGAATAGCCTAAAAAGAGACACACATATATTGTTTTATTTGATTAATACGTGATCACTAAACAAAACAGGCAACAAGAGAAAATAAGATTTTAGCTGTTATTGACTGCAATAAAAGCAGTTAAAAACTAATTAACAATACAGTATTTAGAAGGTAATGTTGATTTTCTAGGCTTGATGTAATTTATTTCAATATAAACAAAAATGGACCAATTTCAGAAAAAAGCAAAAAATTAGTGACACTATAAATATTAAAAGCATTTACCACGTGAAGACTTAGGCGTGGAATCAGTAGCATACAACAGATATCATCAATAATCTTATCCACTGTTCTCTGAGTTCCAAACAATCCCTTGTTGCAGTAGAATATATCCCTGCAAAATTATGTGTTCTCATTACAATTGTAAATAACATGTAAATTATATATATTTTAAGTAAAACAGATTATTCAATAACATGGTTAATTGGACTGGCAAAATACTTTATGTACACTTGTACAACTATTACATTCCTCCATGTATATATGAAAGATCTCAACCTTTTTTCTTACTATCCCCCCAAAGGATTTGAAACTGTTCAAAGTACCACTATTTTTTTCAGTCTTAAAATGTAAAGTACTCAACTCTTATTAGGTAAAACTAAACATGTTATTTATTTCACTGCCAAACCACAACTAATGTTAACAAATTACTGTATTTTAATGAATGAACAACATTGTGGTTTGATAAGGAATGGAAATTAGATGGCCTAATATTTCAATACTTTTACACAAAATACAGTATACAGTTCATAGCTTTAATTTTATGTTTCGTGTGGCAGAAACAGGGGATTTCCCCACAGAGTAACAACAAATCTCTTTGGGAGATTTTAGCATAGGATTTATAAAAAAATAATATGATAACTGTGGACTACCCAGTTTATCTGACTAGGAGCATATATTAAATATATTCACAGCAGTTCCTGACTTATCTGAAAAATATTTTTAAACTAGCAACTTGGCGCGCGCTACGCTGCGCGTTGGATGACCACAGTTGAAGGACTCAATCGTAAGGACCTCTCGTTGGGTGTCTCATTGGCACGCTTTTGCCTCTTTCTTTCGCGATCACGGCGTAATCCGTCTTCTCTTTCTGTAGGGGTTTCAGTTGCCTTTCGTTGTGTGGCAGAGACGCGTCGTTGAGCTAATCTGTGTGAATGCGGAGTGTCAGTTTCTTGCGAGCGACTGTCACGCCTTTGCCTCTTTGCTTCGTGATCACGCTGTAATGTGTCCTCTCTCACAGCAGCAGGTTTAGTTGCATTTCGTCTCGTCATTGTTCCGTAAGGTCTCCTCCGTACAAGTGCACATGGGTAGCTTAAGACGGAAAGGCATAGTGGGCATAGTGAAACACACAAATTGGTGACCAGGGGAACCATCCAACTCCGACGCGGGGCTCGAAATACTCAAGCGCACATGTTATTTATAATTTAATTTTTTTTTTTTATGAACTTCCCCAAGAGTGTTGATCCCTGTAAATAGTTAATAGTATATGAACAATATAATCTTTTGTAGTACGGGCGTTAATTAGCGTCACAACTCATAACCTGCATACACCACGTGTTTGAACGTAACGGCAGAAGCGCGGTGGACTCATGCCTCTGTACTAACCCAGAATTTGCCACCAATTAAGAACCCATAACAGGAAGCCATGTCCCATACCTAAATGTCCAAATATATCTTTTGTGCTATATTTGGCACATATTACTGTAGTTGCTTCAGTAATTAACAGTTTTTTAAAACACAACAAATGATATAAATTTAGTGTTTGACAATTCGAATTTCAGCAATTAAGTATTATGTTTAGCAGTCTTAGTAACTGTGTGGCTCTATGATTATGCGTTTCTGTTAAAGAATAACATGTCAATCTAAACTAAATAAATTTGTTAGAAAATGGATGGATGGATGGTTGAATGCACAACTGGAGGCAATCAAACTATAATCAGAAGAGGAAAGCCAATTTTGTGTTTATTTATCAGAGCTATGTATGTTGTTGCATTAAAAGGTAATTATCTGTTCATTATTTAAAATCCTTCAATCAAATGTGCAGCACTACAAGTTAAAACAACCACAATTGACAGCCAAGTAATCACATCATCATTTTTTAAAAGCATGCACAAAACAGGTGTTTTCGAACAGATTCTATAAACTGATAAAAGTGTTAATAATAAAAGCTTTTTATGCCTTGAAAATGCAGCCATTTTTTATGCTTACTGAAGTGTACCTGAACCTCTCTCTCTCTCTCCTTCCCTTGTGTACCACGCTGTACATACCTCCAGTTCATTGCTGTAAGGATTTTAAAAATAGTGTTTTATTTTTTATTTGTTTTATGTCATACCGCCATTTCCTTGATTTTTTTTCCCCATGCATGTCATGTGTTATGTTTAAGCCAGGGCCACTATTTAGGCTTATGATCTAATTACTTTTTATGTCCTGTTTGTTCATTTTGTTCTTTGGATATTATCATTTATGTTAACACTGTTTGTATAATCATGTATTTTAATAAATTCTGTTTATTGCATGGTTCCTTTGTGTAGATGCATGTTCTGCCATGTCCCTTGTGTTTTGAAGATTCTTCCCCAAGAGGCTGGGCGCTACCTGTCAATCTCCGGTGAGGGTCTGCTCCCAGTCCTATAAAGGGCTCACAGGAAATGCAGTCACGTGAGGAACATTGCATGGTGTTGGCGAGTTTTCCTATTTTTACTTATTTGTACACTTTGGATTGTCTGTTTTTCTGACATTTTTTGGCTCTGTGTAAGAAATTTGACTTCTGTTTAACATATAGGAACTTGGTTACAGTGGATTGCCTTTTTGGCTGTTTTGAGCTTTTGTTCTTTATCTGGTAACTCTTTGATACTGCAAAATGCATCTATTACTTCTTTACCTTTATGTAAAAAGACCTTAAAAAAAGCTTCTTTTTGTCTTCATAAAACTTATAAAACATCAGTAGATAGGTCTGTGCAATGTGGCATATTGACATGATGGCAAAATTTCTTGTTAATATGAAGGACTCACAGGTCTTGCACTAAATATGTAATATCAAGAGAAATGTGTCTCAATTATGCAATCTCAGACCACTCCAAAGTGAAGTTTTGTTAGTAGATCACTTTGCAGAAATGAATAAAGACTTTATTTTAAAGACTAGGGTCCTTTGCCCCCTGCTTGCTTCGCTTGCCAACCCCCTGGGCCCACGCTACGCGCTAGCCTCTTTGCAGTTCTGCTACTTGCATATGGGGATGCGGATGTACAATTTAAAAAGATTGTTATTTTCATGGGAATTGTTACGTATGCATAATAGGACTATTTTACATTACACCAAGTAATTAACATATTAAAAAAATAGTAAAACAATAATTTGAAAGTAAACTATGTTTCATGTTGTGTAGACTTATTCGTTGAGTAATACGATTTTGTTCTGTTTGGCTTTGAAATTAACACGCAAATACTTTTTAAACTTACAATTTTATTGTAAAACTTCAGTAAAAACAATTTTTTTTATTAAATTTTCATCAATATCGCATTGAATTTTGATTATGTGTTTGGACTTTCATCGTGACAACGCAATGTATAACTGCCCATGATTAAATTTCGTTTCTTTCTCTCTATTAAATAAAACGACTTTTTCGAATGCT
Source organism: Polypterus senegalus (assembly GCF_016835505.1). Taxonomy (NCBI): domain Eukaryota; kingdom Metazoa; phylum Chordata; class Cladistia; order Polypteriformes; family Polypteridae; genus Polypterus; species Polypterus senegalus. Next base: position 29,501,269 of record NC_053167.1, read on the forward strand.
TGGCTCTGAGATTTGTCAATTGTCTTTGCAAAAGCTATTCTAATTGGAAACTTAACATTTTAACACAAATGGCATATCAAGATCTCCTTTGTTGTCTCATGTTATCCGCAGAAGATTAACATTACCTTTCTTGGATACATCCTTCTTTCTACAGTAATTTCTATGGTGGAAGATCGGATGGTGAGAACAGTTTTAGATATTCTTCGGCATATTGTAAGTTGATGTTTTCATGTTTCGCATGATCACCACCAACTGTTTCAGCATAGTCTATTGAGACACATTTAACCAATTTGCTCTGTAACAGATCGACATTTTTGGTGTTAATTCGTTTGACCTCATCGTTTCTCAGTTCTAGGATTAACTGTGTACTCATTTTTTCTGTTGATAACCCATCGTGATGAAATTCTTCAATAAGATTTGGACATAATACGTCTTCTTTAATTAGGAACTTAAAGTGAGGAAAACGTTAAAATTTATAAGAGCCGAGAGATCAAGAACTGTGCCTGTCAAAAGGATTCACACAAATGTGAGGCGAGTGTACCGTGTTGCTGAATATGGTTGAGAGGAGGGCATGTCTTGAAAAAAAATCTCATGGCCAAAGTCTCGAGGGACTTGAAAAAAAATCTTGTCTTCTCACAGGATTTATTTTTATATAATAGAGAGATTATTTTTTTGCCCATTCATCCACAAGCAGTAGGTTTACATTCATCCTCCCACTAGTGGGATTTAGACTATATTTCATGAATATTACTTATATTTTTGAAGCTAAGTACATTTTGACAAAGTGTACAGTAGATGCTAGTGTTGGACATACAGGCTACGTTCAGGTGTACCCTTTCTGGGCAGGCATGCGAGATTTCCAGCATGTTTCCCTGGCAATTCTTGGACGCATCAGAAACTTGGGCTATTTTGGGTGAATGGATCACCACAATCACCATTTTGGGATTTTTAGTTTCCGAGAAGCTAGGCACATAGCCACCATCACATGAAATGCAGTACATGCACTCTCTTATATAAGATGGGCTCCTGATCTTAAGTGTCTAAACTTTGTGCAATATAAAATTAAGGCTTTTGGAAAAATATACCATGTGAGAAATTGTTATTTTTTGTTTAGAATTTGATTTTATTTTTAGTTAAGTGTGGTTTTGTGATTTTTTTGCCAGTCTCAGTTCCTAGTATTCCTGCTTCTTGATACATCTTTTAAAAAAAATCATAAGATCTGGGCCACTCTCCTAAACAATTAACCATAGGGACTAAAAGAATCTTCTTAATAGTCACAACAGCAGCTAAAAATATTTGGCATTTGCTTGGCAAAACCCCACCATGGCAAGTTGAATTACGTTATTAGGATCATCAAGAAATATAATATTTTAATATTTAAAACTTTTCAAGCAACATTTAAAGACAATATTTCATGTGGTCAACACAACTGCATCACAAATGCATTATACTGGAGCCGAATTGTATATTTGGTCACTGTCTGTGTGCGTTTTTCTACTACATCCCTAAAGATATGCTTGTCAGGATAACTGGCAACCCTAAATTGGTCCTGTGAGAGCAAGAAAGTGTACATGAGTGGGTCCTTAGATGGATTTGCAACCTGTTAAGTACTAGTGCCTACAGTCCACCTGGTTGTGCTAGGATAGACTATGACCCCTTGTGCCTCTGTATTTGACTAAGCAGGTTTAAAAATTTTGAGTTTTAATTTGTTATGATTTCTGGCCAATGATCCTCATTAACAAAAAAGTGTGTTTGAGAATGGATAAATGAATGGAAATTTAATTTTGAATATAAACTTTCTAATGTTTTAGTTTTTATATTTGATGTAATCTAAACAGAAGTTAAGGCTTAAATAAACATGTTAAAAGCATGTGAAAGATTGCCATATACTGTATTAATTTACATTACACTTGGGTATAGAAAGGTAATTCAGAATACTGACAACTGACATTATTATAAACTGGAACATACTCATTACAAAAGAGAAACATTATCAAATTTTAGTTATCTAAAACCACCAGATAAGTAAAATTACAAGAGAAACTGTGATAACACAGTAATTTCTATTCTTTCATGAATATGTGGCACTTTTACACAGTATATACAACAAGAGGACAAAACTCACAGGAAATCAAAAAATGACCTAATTAAATATACATCATTAATTTAAATGTTAGTCATAGCCCAGATTTTCTGAGTACACAAAATGAATGATTTAGAAATTTACCTTTTAGTAGCATATGTATTGCTTTGAACAAGTTTATAGATTACAGATAGCATCTTCAAAATTAAAGCTGCAACATAAATGAAAATATATCAAGAACTATTTTTTAGTTGGCTGCAAATCAAAAAATTAAATGACAAGCAAATTAAAATATGAGTTAGATGCTGTGCAGGGTAATCAGTTTTATTTGAATTTCTTAAATAAATACAACAAATTATAAATATTTGTGAACCACAAACTAATACCATAATCAAATGTCTAAGGTATTTTTTTATTTCTGTTTATAGCTTACTCACTGCTTTATAGTAGTCAGCAAAGCTTAATGCATTTTATTTCACGAAGTTAAATGTCTACAAATTAAAAAAGGTCAATCAATTCACATAACTAGTCTAGGTTCTCATTAGTTAACTAATCCATATATCTCATCCAATTGATTTTTGACAAGACCAGATTGTTCATCTCACTGCTTTTATGACTTTGTAGTTTTTTTAAATAAACCCTAATATATAAGTATGTCATTCAAACCAGACAAACTGAATAGATACTCATCTGCCCAACAAAGCTCATCACCTACAATTCACCTAATGTTTTAAAAAGTTTTATAAAATCTAAAATTTATTCATTCAACTAAACTAATTTCTAAAGGGTTCAATCTACAGTTCTCTAGGTATACATACTTTCTAATAATTCTGTGAAATTTACGCTTAACTATCTACCACATGCCCCTGTATTCTTTGGAGTAACAATTTTAAGGTTACAGTAGATATTCACCTTCTCTTTTCCTATTATGTTTGTAGTGACGGTTGCTAGAAACAATCTGAAAGCTCTCTGCACGGTTTCCACCACCTTATGTGGAAGCTTTGCAGGCCAGTTAACACCTCAACAGTGATGTTGAAGTCACTAGTTGGATACAGCTCATTTTATTATGCAGATTTGCAGTTTGCAAATAATGTTTCATATGGAGTTACTGCTAGTAATGGAACCAAACTGTATGGCATTGCACAATGCAGGTCAGTTACCTCCTCTTATGTTCAGTGACCTAGATCTTAATGTGTTGAACTAAACATACATTTACAGATAATCATAACCAACTTTTAGGAGCCTGTCATAGATGTTAAAGACTTGAATACATGCATTATAGGATCATCACAAGTATAATGAAAACCAAAAACACACACAATGTCTAATACATCATGTATAACTTTTAGCCCATGTATGCCTTATAAGGGATGTGCATGATACAGTATATCAGTCAAGCAGAAAAGTTAAAACATCTCCTCCTCCACCCCCCAGAAGTTTGTGCTGCATTGAAAGAATAATTTGGCCAAATGTGAATGAATTTGTAATGTGCATTCTATGAAGTCCTAGCATCCCTTTAAGAAATGGTTCTTGCTTTGTGCAGCTGTAATAGGCACCAGTCTGACATGACCCTGTATAAGGATAAGTGGATTAGGAAATTAATTGGATGATCGAAAAAAAAAAAGTAAATAACAAGTTGATCAAGTTTAAAAATGACAAACAACTAGGTGTAATGATTGATAATTTATATTCAACAAAATCATTACTGATAGACTTATACAGAAATCACACTTGGGCAAATGAAATGCCAAATTTACCTAAATGAAAATAAATGTAAACTTTGTACAAAGGAAGAAAAAAATAGATGCAGTTATTGAAATGGATACCTGAATCTTGAAAGTACACCTTATGAAAAAGACTTACCTCCTGTCACAAATCAGTACACAAAAGAAACTGAGAAGGCTAACAGAATGCTGGGTTATATACCACACAGTGTTACATTTATGTGAAACAATTAATTGTTAATCTATACAATGTACTAGAATAAGGTGGGCAGATAGGCAAAATTCAGGGAAATAACTCATAGAATTATTCAATGTTTGTGGTTTAAGAGCTACAAGGAAAGACTAACAGAGCTGAACATTTTCAGTTTAAGTAAATGGAGATTAAATAGCGGTATTATGTGTTTAAAATTATGGAGTTTATTGGGTAAATACCAGCTGTTACTTTAAAACAAGTGCTTCACCTAGAACACAGGGCCCAGATTAAATATGTTTAAGGGTAAATTTTGTTGAATGCTTTTATCACACACAGAACCATATAAGCAACAATTTGAAAATAGTAGTAGTCTGGGGACCTGAAAATATTGACTTCATTATATTTTGCAAAACTTAATTGAATACAAATTAATGAGCCATTTTAACCTGAACACACAATTATCATTCAAACTGCTCTTATATTTTAAACATGGACTATCTTATAGTAAAATGCTGGTCTTTTTGCCTATAAAGGGACTCTTCCCCCCCCCCCCCAAAAGTACACCTTTTTGTCCTAAGTAGTTCTTAGTTGTATAGTTGCCATTTGATATCCTATCATCAAAGCCCAAAATACGAGGGAGGTTAAAAAAAAAAGTTTCCGCAAAACACTTTGAATGTCCCACACTGTACATTTAAACATCAAAACATATCTGTAATATATATTAATTTAATACTAAACTACTCTGTGTGTACTTCACAGATTACTGCGTAGAGGAAAGGAGCTTTCCAGTAATAAACAAAACAATGATTAAAATGTGCAGTGATATTTGTTTAATACTGGAGTCCAGGTTTTATTTCCTCCACCTCTTTTCAGGAATTCAACAAATGTGCAAGAAAATAAGCGACAGTAAACTACCAGAGAATCTGTATGGTAAACTTGGAGACTAAGAGGCATATAGATAATACATGGAGAGAAAAAAAAAGGAAAAACATATTCCCTTCAAAAATGTTAGTAGGATGCCTTTCAACCAGGGAGACGTTAGAAGAATAAATTGTAGAATCCATTAAAGAGATCCATAGTGTTTGTTACTAGACTGACTGTAGCTATTAAGTACATATTAATATGCTTCCTTGTATTTATTTACCTGATGATGTACTGTTCCTGAGAGAATGCACATAAATATGAATTCCAATGTTCTTATGAAGCTAATATAACTTGAACTTTATCAGTGTTCTCAAGTTTTAACCCACATTTTGATTGATACTTAGATTATACTTACATATAGATTATCATATCTAACTAAATGTAGTTTCTCCTCTTTCATTTAGGACAAAAGAAACTATGATGAGACCTGATCATTTAGACTAAATAAACAGAAAACTGTATTTGAAAAATGGTCTGAAAGATTAATCATCTGTCATCGTAAACATAAGCATACAATGTGCGGATTGTAAATGATTCTGAAATTATATTTTGATACATGAAGTGCCTATGCACCCTTTACCTTCCAATACTTACTAATTTTTCAAATGTAGATAGAACACTGTGACAACGGTCTTAAATTCAAAGGACAAACTAATCTATCACACAAAGCATAGTCATTAGCTGTAGAGTCTCCAAACTCTGAATAAATCTACCTATCAGCAGGAGAGATGCCTCATCAATACTGAAATGGGTATAGAAGGCCAGTTATTTTACTATAGTTCCCAGTTGTTACATTTGCTGGCGAGACTGTTCTTGTTACTGTTAAACCACTTTGGCAACTGCCTTGAAAGGTTGTTCTTCCCATTCTCTTTCTTCATAGTAGCAAATTGAATTACTGCATTTTTATCATCATAATTAAAGACAGGCAAAACACCCACTCCTACGGAGGTAACAAATTGCTAATTAAACTAATTAAAATGTGCTATACAGAAATTAACTGAAATTTAATTTTGTCAGAATATTTTAAGCTATCACCTTCATGGTAAATTGTGAACACAGAAGATTGGCAGATATGAGATTCGAAGTATAGGAGAAGGGGAGCCACCAGTGGACAGGACAATCTCTTTCAGATTAAGTACAGCTAGGACACCAAACTTGGTTCTATAGAGAGTAATCTGACAGACTGTATCACTGAGCTAATGTAATATTTATAGTATAAATGCAGTGCATAGTACTGAATTATTTCTGGGACATTACCAACTGTATGGGTACATCTTTTACAAATGTTTCTAATATTTGGCATGATGGTATCTAGAAATACATTACATGACAGAAAAGATTGCATTTTGTGGGGTATCCAGAATCAAAAGGTGAATGAATGAAACAGTAAAGGTGTCCAATTCACTCACATCCCTCAATCTGAAAGGCTACTGAGAACAGAAACCAGAAACAAGGTAAGCCAACAGTTTTCTGGAGGGAGACAAAACATCAAAGCAGAAAATAATTTACAGTACCCACACTGTTTCATATGCAGCATTTGGTCTGCAACATTAAATAGGCATTGTATTTCTCAGGAAACAGACCTCTGCACAAGTTGTTTAGGACAGTAATATCCCTTCCTTATCCATGAATAAAAGTAAAGGTTACAGTTTCATTGTAAAGCCTTTCACCTTCACTCTAATTTTTAAAACCACCTTACCAAATCTTGTAACAGATGCAGAAGAATTGCTTTTAATTGTGATGAAAGAGCAGTCCTCTGCCTTTTGGAGGATGGTGGAATCATGAAACCTAACATTGAGAAACAGATACAATTAAAAGAGCACCTCCTTATATGTACAGGTTAATGTTCTATCATCATTAGTTTTAATCTAAATGTCACTTTAGCTCTGAATAAATTTCACATACCTGTTATTGGCCCATTGAAGCCTATTATGCATACGGAGCTGAGGTGCCTCTCCTCTTGACAAGCTGAGCAGTACTTCCTTGATTATGTTTTCAATTGTCTTCAGAACTACTTTACTGTGGGAGTAAAACACACAAATGTATCATTCTTAACCGCATAAAAAATAACATGCCAAGTAGTCAATTCCTGCTCAGTCTGTCAGTCTAACAACACTGGTGTTTAAAATGACTGGTATAAAAATAAACTAAGTTTATTGAACCATATTAAAATTATTTCTTGAAATCTACCTTTCTTTTAGGGTATGATCTCTGTTATGGAAAAATAGGTATACCTGCCATCTCCCAGAACTTGGGTCTCACTTCAGTTTTAGGGTAGGGGGCGAGGTTGGTGTGGTCTTTAAACAAGGAGCTTGTATGTTCTCTTAATCTTTCTACAGGCTTTCTCTGTCAACACTAGTTTCCTTCCATTATCTAAAAGAATGCCATTATGTATATGCACAGCTTTAAAATTTGTTCTAAATTAATGATCCACTGCCTTCAAAAACTACCCTTCAACTACACTTGTGTGTTAGTTTAAAATCAACCGAAAAAATTGTGTTTTGCGGAAAGTTATGTTAGGTCCAGTTTGATTTTACTTAGACCTATTGAGTAGAAAATCAACACAAATTCCCTGAACCATTTCAACCAAATGAAAGTCGCAGTAAGCGGGATCAAAGTGCAAGAAAGAACACTGAACAGGGTGCCTGTATATTATACATTGTCAGTTATCTAATATAATTCTGCATCGGACACTTTGCAGCTTTGCTCTACAGCTTCATTTTTCTACATGTATATTTTCTCCCAAAAACGTCACCAATTACTGACATACCACATGCAGCAGTCATTACAGACTTTGATTACAGGAGAATGTGATACTATTTTAAATATTATTAATAATAATTCATTTTATTGATCTAGCGCCTTTCCCATATAAGCCATTAAGTAAATTTTCCAGCTGCAAATCCTGCACCAATTAACTGAAGTAATAAACAGTTTAATATGAGTGAATTCTGAGTGTAGTCCTTAAAGCTGGCTATAACACGAGCATCCCACTTTTGGCAGGTTCACTCCCACTCACATTAAGAACGTTGTTGCAGAATATCATCAGGATCATCTTACCATTTGCCTAAATTTCTTGAAAAAGTACGAATTACTGTTCATTTGCGTTACGTTGTCACGATGCAATTCCAAACACGGAATCAAAATTCAGTGCGATATTAACAAAACGTCAATTCCAAATATTGTTTTTACTTAAGTGTTACAGTAAAAGTGTAAGTTTAAAAGATATGTGTGTGTTAATTTCAAAGCCAAACTGAACGAAAACGTTTAACTTAACGAACACCTTTAACGCAACATAAAACAATCTTTTTTTTCAATTTATTACGTTTATCTATTTTTAACTATGATTAATATAGGTAGTTCTATTATGCATACGCATCACTTTAAATTGTACATCCGGTTAACCATACCCTGGGGTTGTCAAGCGAAACGAGAAGGGGGGTGGGGGGGTGCAGAACCCCCTAGTATCCATCCATCCTTTATTCCAACCCGTTGAATCCGGACACAGGGTCACGGGGATCTGCTGGAGCCAATCCCAGCCAACACAGGGGGCAAGGCAGGAACCAATCCCGGGCAGGGCGCCGACCCAGCACAGGACACACACATCCACACTAGGGACAATTTAGAATCGCCAATCCACCTAACCTGCATGTCTTTGGACTGTGGGAGGAAACCGGAGTCCCCGGAGGAAACCCACGCAGACACGGGAGAACATGCAAGAAGCGAAGCGAACCCGGGTCTCCTAACTGCGAGGCAGCGGCGCTACAACTGCGCCACCCTACCCCCTAGTATTTAATATAAAAAACACCTAACCACAAATGCATCATCAATTGTCATATATCATTCTAAAACCTACCTAATCCAGTTCAAAATCTTAAGTGAGAGCAGCACTAGTAAGAGACCCACGCACCCATACTCATACAAATCCAACTTAAAGAACCTAACCAGCACGTCCTGCGTCCAGATTCACTGTGAAACGGGGCTTTTATGTGTATAAAACAAAAGATAGCATCATGCCGACCACGACATCGTTATAGCACTGTTTTTAAACGTTTAAAGTGTCAACTGAGGAGCGAATACTATAATAACAAGAAGACTTTATCTTCGGCACCTGTTTGGGATGTCGTTTTCTTCTTCTTTGCTTCTCTCGCTTCGACATCTTAGAGTCGTTTGTAGACGTTCCATACTCACCAAGATGTTTCGTGCACAGTAGAAAGACTTTACATGCAATAAGAGCACCAAAGAATTTCTAACATTAAAAATGTAACGGAGGAAAAGAACCTTGAAGCACACCCAATGTGTGTCACGAATGCACGAGGAAGCGTGTCCTGAATCCGTTTGCGCTTGAGCGATGGCAGCCCGCTAATGAAAATGGGCGCCAAGATCGGCGTATAGCGCTCGTGCCCAAGCCTCGTTCGTTTTTTATTACCGCATATTGTGTTGTTGCTGTATCACATTATTTGTCAGCTTGAGGCAGAGTGGAAAAATGACAGAATTTATACTGTGAAAAACTGCAAGCATTTTCACAGAAGTTAACTGTAAAATTTTCCAATAAAATACTGAAACAAAGTATCGTGTAATCACAGCACGCTAAGCCACGGCGAAATGGCTATATTCACACTCTCTTTCGGATTCCGTGTAAGCCCACTACCGGCTCTGCAAATGGATATTATTGAGCAAAACGGCCTACTGTATCAGGTGTTTTTCACCCGACCTCTTCAAGACATGCCCGGCTGGACTCTATTGAGACTTACGGTAAATTACGTAAGCCATTATTTTAACACGTCAGGGGCTAAAATGGAGGAGACTTCAAACGATACGTTTCAAGCTGGAACCACAATTACGAAGGTAAGATCTGGACGAATTAACATGATGATATATAAGCCAAGGTCAACGTAGTGATACCGCTAACTTGTGTTAATCACACTTATAGTTTTCCTAACATCTTTCTCAATTTCAGTTTCAGACGAGGATTCAGAGAAAGTAGACATTACCATTAGGGCTTAGCGCTACAAATCAATAAGAAAAAGCCAGAAGTCTCATAGTTTGTGTGAACGTTATCCTGCCGTTTCAGGTTCTCCTTACAGCGAGGAAGCAGTGCTACCGTGCCGCCCTACAATCGTTAAACTTTATTTAGGGACACGTAAATATGTTTGTAAGCTTAATACATAACAACACGAATCAGCAGGACATCTTACCTTGTTAAAAAACGAATGTCTCTATCTGTGCCAGCAAAACGGTGAATACCAAACCACTGCTTCAATGTAAGCGTCTCAATTTCCTTCCTCAGCTAGAGGAACTCTTCTCTGAGAGACATGTTTTCATCAAGTGCTACGTCGGCAACTGGTGGAGCCGAAGCGTAGTCACGATCCTGGAGGATTTTATCATCATCATCATCATCTTCTTCCCTCCTCGTCGTCGTCCGGTGTTTCATACTCAGTTGGTCGCTTTCTTCTCTCCCAAACCAACGGTCTTGGAAGTGGATTGGAGAGAATGTTCTACTCAAAACAATGCAGGAACCGCTCCCTGTCTCAGTCAACGGCTCGCAAAAACTTTTTTTTTAAATGCGGGCTACAAGCTTGGGTACGATAACCAACTGCAAAGCTCTCTGTCTGTCTCTCTCTTTGGATGGCGACGCTCCATTTACCGGTAGATCGGGTTTCCGTATTAGAGGAAAATGTATGAAAACTACGTACTGGAAACTTAACATAAAGGTACATGGCAATCATCAGCTTTTTCTCTGACATTCTCGTCACTAAACCAAAATCACAGCTGCTGTATGGAAAAGGAAATGGCTGAGCGTGCCGAGATTTCACCGGAAGTACGCCATCGCTAACCTGCGCATATAGCCCAATTACGTAGATTGTATTTGGAATTCATTTTCAGTCCGTGCATTTTCATGGCTTTTCACTTCAATGATGTGGTAAAGAGACAGTTAAAAAATAAATCTTGACTACAGGGACACAAATGGAAACTTATTTGATATCGCTAAAGAAGAGAAAGTTTTCATTCACAAAGAGAACAAAAACTCCAAAGAATGAGAGGCCAAATAGTGAGTAGGATAAGAGAAGAACTTGAGGGGCCTTCAAAACATGATATATTTTTGGGGGAAAATTGGTAAATACACTGTACAAATGTTACATCAACAACAAATGGTTAAAACAGTGTTTTTAAATAGATAAATGCACATAAACTTAGATGTAAGCAGTGTTTTTGCTGACGATAATAATTTATTGTTTAATATGCAAGACTGTTTTATGGATAACTAGCAGAATACCTGCGTTTCGCAGCGGAGAAGTAGTGTGTTAAAGAAGTTATGAAAACGAAAAGGAAAAATTTTAAAAATAATGTAACATGATTGTTAATGTAATTGTTTTGTCATTGATATGAGTGTTGTTGTCATATCTATATATATATATATCTACTAGCAAAATACCCGCGCTTCGCAGCGGAGAAGTAGTGTGTTAAAGAAGCAATGAAAAGAAAAGGAAACATTTTGAAAATAACGTAACCTGATTGTCAATGTAATTGTTTTGTCACTGTTGTGAGTGATGAGTGTTGTTGTCATATATATATATATATATATATTTACACACACACATAAACATATATATATATATATATATATATATATATACACATATATATATATATATATATATATATATACACACACACATATATAAACATATATATACATATACATACATATCTACATATATACACACACAGCTATTTCAGATCAGTGCAATACGCTGTTTGTTAAAACGGTTGACTCCGCTCTTACGTGCAATAACAAATCAAATCATTCAGTTGTCTTTGCTCATATGTCATTTTAGAGCTGGACGCCTGGCATCTTTTTTTGGCCACAAGTTCGTTTCTGTTTGGTGTGAGGTTCTGTGTTGTGGAGATTCTCAGGATTTATTGCAGGTGCTCATCAGTGAGGCGACTCCTGTGTGCTGTTTTGTTAGTCTTTATCACTGAGAAGAGCTTCTCACACAGATATGTGCTACCAAACATGCACAAGGTTCGAGCCGCATGTAGACGGACTTTTTTTGTTCTTCAAAGTCACCAAAGCGCCGTGCAAACTCAGTGCGCAATAACTCTAGCTTCGCAATAACTTGCAGCATCATAAGGTAGACTTGATTAACGCGGTAAGTGTTGGCAAGGCAGCTGAAGCACTGCATTATGGGATCTGTAGTTTATTGTGTTACCAGCGCTTCATATACCCGGGCTTTAATAACAATAATACAGTATATAAAATGATCTCGCGGACCGGATATAATTACACGCCGGGCCGGATGTGGCCCGCGGTCCTTGAG